>NW_027507784.1:100705179-100885179 GCF_037356315.1 Lithobates pipiens
GAAGTTTAAAGCCGGATTTGGATACAAAAAGATTTCCCAAGCTTTAAACATCCCAAGGAGCACTGTGCAAGTGATCATTTTGAAATGGAAGGAGTATCAGACCACTGCAAATCTACCAAGACCTGGCCGTCCCTCTAAACTTTCAGCTCAGACAAGGAGAAGACTGATCAGAGATGCAGCCAAGAGGCCCATGATCACTCTGGATGAACTGCAGAGAACTACAGCTGAGGTGGGAGAGTCTGTCCATAGGACAACAATCAGTCGTACACTGCACAAATCTGGCCTTTATGGAAGAGTGGCAAGAAGAAAGCCATTTCTCAAAGATATCCATAAAAAGTCTCGCCTAAAGTTTGCCACAAGCCACCTGGGAGACACACCAAACATGTGGAAGAAGGTGCTCTGGTCAGATGAAACCAAAATCGAACTTTTTGCCCACAATGCAAAACGATATGTTTGGCGTAAAAGCAACACAGCTCATCACCCTCAACACACCATCCCCACTGTCAAACATGGTGGTGGCAGCATCATGGTTTGGGCCTGCTTTTCTTCAGCAGGGACAGGGAAGATGGTTAAAATTGAGGGGAAGATGGATGCAGCCAAATACAGGACCATTCTGGATGAAAACCTGTTGGAGTCTGCAAAAGACCTGAAACTGGGACGGAGATTTATCTTCCAACAAGACAATGATCCAAAACATACAGCAAAATCTACAAAGGAATGGTTCACAAATAAACGTATCCAGGTGTTAGAATGGCCAAGTCAAAGTCCAGACCTGAATCCAATCGAGAATCTGTGGAAAGAGCAGAAAACTGCTGTTCACAAATGCTCTCCATCCAACCTCACTGAGCTCGAGCTGTTTTGCAAGGAAGAATGGGCAAGAATTTCAGTCTCTCGATGTGCAAAACTGATAGAGACATACCCCAAGCGACTTGCAGCTGTAATCACAGCAAAAGGTGGCTCTACAAAGTATTAACGCAAGGGGGCCGAATAATTTTGCACGCCCCACTTTTCCTTTTTTTTTATTAGTTAAAAAAGTTTCAAAAATCCAATAGATTTCCTTCCACTTCACAATTGTGTCCCACTTGTTGGTGATTCTTCACAAAAAATAAAAATGTTATATCTTTATGTTTGAAGCCTGAAATGTGGCAAAAGGTTGAAAAATTCAAGGGGGCCGAATACTTTCGCAAGGCACTGTATAGGCGATTCACAGCAGTCAGGAACCATGTTTGCGGGCATGACAGCCCGTGTTTATTGACAATGGCAAAAGCAAAGTAAATGTCCAACATATAATGTTTCCCTCACAGGGGTTCTCTTTCAGTGATATGCACAACTGAAAATACTAGCCCACCTGGCTCTCTCTCTTTAGCAGTACCAATGCTCTTTATGCTGGTCCTCCCACCATAGGTTCTTTGAAGCCAACAGCTTCTCTCTGGCCTTAGTCCTTAGGCCATTACCTGTCTCTTGCAGACACGTGTCCTCTCGCTATCACCTGCAGCCTCCGACTCCTGGATACCTCCTGTCTCCCTTGGATGGAGCAGCCTCCAGCTAGGAGCTATGAGGTATTCCTATACCTTCATTATAAGACCCTGCTGGTCCTCCACAAAACCTGGACACAGGGTTGGAGATTCTGTCCCACCCAAGACACTATGGAATCTCCAAACTATAGAGCCCCATGCTGGAAAACCAAAACCTGGAGAGAGCTGCCAAAGCAGTTTTTTCCAGTCCACATCTATGCTCTGCAGTCCTGCACCGAGCCAAGGTGCACCACACCCTGTGTCCCCCAAACGACCAACTTTACAGTGACCGCATCTTATACTGTCACATAATATAATATCTTTACTGTATATCTACAGCCAACATTATTTAAAAAAAAAAGACAGAACAAAAGCAGGTGCTTGTGTCTACTGTACCATGATACCTTGATAATGGAGGAAACTAAACCCATTGATTTAATGGAAATTATATTGTAAGACTATGGCACAAGTCCATCCAATTAAACTGACAGGCTGGGCAAGGAGAGCATTAATCAGAGAAGCAGCTAAGAGGACCATAGTAACTCTGGAGGAGCTGCAGAGATCCATAGCTCAGATGGGAGAATCTGTCCACAGGACACCTATTAGTCGTGCACTCCACACATCTGGCCTTTATGGAAGAGTGGCAAGAAAAAAGCCATTGTTGAAAGAAAACCATAAGAAGTCCTGTTTGCAGTTTGGGAGAAGCTAAGTTGAGGACACAGCAAACATGTGGAAGAAGGTGCTCTGGTCAGATGAGACCAAAATCCAACTTTCTTGACTTAAAAGCAAAACGCTATGTGTGGTGGAAAAATATCACTGCACGTCACTCTGAACACACTATCCCCACCGTGAAACATGGTGGTGGCAGCATCATGTTGTGGGGATGCTTTTCTTCAGCAGGGACAGGGAAGCTGGTCAGAGTTGATGGGAAGATGGATGGAGCCAAATAAAGGGCAATCTTAGGTTTACCTTCAAGCAGGACAATGACCCTAAACATACAGCCAGAGCTACAATGGAATCATTTAGATCAAAACATATTCATGTGTTAGAATGGCCCAGTCAAAGTTCAGACCTAAATCCAATTAAGAATCTGTGGCAAGGCTTGAAAATTGCTGTTCAGATGCTCTCCATCCAATCTGACAGAGCTTGAGCTATTTTGCAAAGAATAATGGTCAAAAATGTTACTCTCTAGATGTGCAAAGCTGGTAGACACATCCTCAAAAAGAATTGTAACTGTAAATTCAGCAAAAAGTGGTTCTTCAAAGTATTGAAGGGGGGTTGGAAATACAAATGCATGGCACACTTTTCACATATTTATTTTAAAAAAAATGTTCAAAACCATTTATCATTTTTCTACCACTTCACAATTAGATTATGGTCTATCACATAAAATACCAATAAAATACATGTACGTTCTTGGTTGTAACATGACATCATATGGAAAATTTCAAGGGGCATGAATACTTTTTCAAGGCAGTGTGTGTGTGTGTGTGTGTGTGTGTGTGTGTGTGTGTGTGTGTGTGTGTGTGTGTATATATATATATATATATATATATATATATATATATATATATATATACTATATTACCAAGTACCACACCAATATTAATTATTAATACCTATATTACCAAGTAGGGATGCCTGCCTTTACATGAACTTTAATTGCATCCCAGGCTTGGTCCGTAGGGTTCAGTATTGAGTTGGCCCACATTTTGCATGTATGACAGCTTCAACATTCAAACATTCCCATAGACACACTCCTAAACCTTGTGGACAGCCTTCCCAGAAGAGTTGAAGCTGTTATAGCTGCAACAGGTGGGCCAACTCAATATTGAACCCTGCGGACTAAGACTGGGATGCCAATAAAGTTCATGTGCGTATAAGGGCAGTCGTCCCAATACTTTTTGGTAATATTGTATATACACACAGTATCTCACAAAAGTGAGTACACCCCTCACGTTTGTGTAAATATTTTATTATATCTTTTCATGTGACACATTAAATTTTGCTACAATGTAAAGTAGTGTGTGTAGAGCTTATATAACAATGTAAATTTGCTGTCCCCTCAAAATAACTCGACACAGCCATTAATGTCTAAACCGCTGCAACAAAACTGAGTACACCGCTAATGCCGCGTACACACGATTGGACTTTCCGGCAGACTTGCTCCAGTGGACCGGAATTCATCAGACAATTCGATTGTGTGTGGGCTCCAGCAGACTTTTTTTCCCCAAAAGTCTGACAGACCTAGAAATAAAACATGTTTCAAATCTATCCAACGGACTAAAAATCAGGAAAATGTTCGTCTGTGTGCTAGTCCTACGGACCAAATACGACGCAAGGGCAGCTATTGGCTACTGGCTATTGAACTTCCTTGTTTAATCCTGTTTACGTCATCACGTTCAAAACGAACAGACTTTTCGAATGGACTTAGTCCGGTCGTGTGTGGCCAAGTCCGATTCGGTCAGAAAGTCTGTCGGGAAGACCGTCGGACCTAGTCCGTCAAAGTCCAATCGTGTGTACGCGGCATCAGTGAAAATGTCCAAATTTTGCCCAATTTTGCCATTTTCCCTCCCAGGTGTCATGTGACTCCTTAGTGTTTCTTAATTATTTTACCTTTTATTTTAAATTTTTACACTGTTCTTAAAAAAAAAAAAAAAAAAAAAAAAAGTGCAAAGCTGGTAGAGACATGCCCAAAAAGAATTGCAGCTGTAAATGCACCGAAAAGTGGTTCTTCAAAGTATTGACTCCCGGGGGGGGGGAGGTGAATACAAATGCATGCCACACTTTTCACATATTTATTTGTAAATATTTCATTATATCTTTTCATGTGACAACGCTGAAGAAATTACACTTTGCTACAATGTAAAGTAGTGAGTGTACAGCTTGTATAACAATTAATGTCTAAACCACTGGCAACCACCCCGTGTACACCCCTGTACGCGGCATCAGTGAAAATGTCCAAATTTTTCCCAATTTGCCATTTTCCCTCCCAGGTGTCATGTGACTCGTTAGTGTTTCTTATTTATTTTACCTTTTATTTTCCATTTTTACACTGTTCTTATAAAAAAAAAAATTGTCACTTTTATTCCTATTACAAGGAATGTAAACATCCCTTGTAATAGAAAAAAAGCATGACAGGACCTCTTAAATACGAGATCTAGGGTCAAAAAGACCTCAGATCTCATATTTACACTAAAATGCAATAAAAAAATATATAAATAATTGAATATCATTAAAAAAAAAAGTCTCTATAAGAGCTATGGGCGGAAGTGACATTTTGATGTTGCTTCTGCCCTGCAATGGTATGGAGACGGGTGGGGGCCATCTTCCTCTCACTCATCTTCATACCTAACAGGACACAGGACCCGATTGCCTCTGCCGCTACCGATGGTTCCGGTAAATGTCGGAAGGCATCGGAGCGTGGCGGGAGGGGGAAGGGCCCCTCTCCCACTGCCGATAAACGTGATCTTGCAGCGAATCCGCCATAGAGGCCACTTTTATCTGAAAGCGGACCGCCCACTGAAGAAGAGGGGGTTATGGTAGCTAGCTGCCGCCATAACGATATATAACGACGGTGGGCAGTCCGTAAGTGGCTAATGGCTGTGTGTTGAGTCATTTTGAGGGGACAGCAAATTGACAGTGTTATACAAGCTGTACAGTCACTACTTTACATTTCTGCAGTGTTGCCACATGAAATGATATAATAAAACATTTAAAAAAATGTGAGGGTGTACTCACTTTTGTGAGATACAATGGGGGTTATTTACGAAAGGCAAAATCACTTTGCACTGCAACTGCACTTGGAAGTTTTGTGCAGTCGCTCTAAATCTAAGGGGTAGATCTGAAATGAGTGGAAGCTCTGCTGATTTTATCATCCAATCATGTGCACGCTAAAATGCTGTTTTTTTATTTTCCTTGCATGTACCCCTCGGATCTACAGCAACTTTACTTCCAAGTGCACTTTCAGTGGAAAGTGGATTTTCCTTTAGTAAATAACCCCCAGTGTGTGTGTGTGTATTAGCCAGTTAAATTCTGTGCATTTAGAAATAAATTTAACAAAAGCTATATTAACAAGCAACATATGTATTCATTTTATATCATTCTGGCATACTATGGGGGTTATTTACGAAAGGAAAATCCACTTTGCACTGCAAGTGCACTTGATAGTGCACTTGGAAGGGCAGTGGCTCTAAATCTAAGGGGTAGATCTGAAATGAGTGGAAGCTCTGCTGATTTTATCATCCAATCATGTGCAAGCTAAAATGCTATTTTTTATGTTCCTTGCATGTCCCCCTCGGATCTACAGCGACTGCACTTACAAGTGCACTTGCAGTGCAAAGTGGATTTTCCTTTAGTAAATAACCCCGTATGCATTGGTTAAAAGAGTATGCAAAAACATTCATGTAAGCCACTGCCTCAACTAGGTCTGATGTCACTCAGAAACCTGCACACTCTAGAAAAAAGGAAATCTGTGAAATGGCAGAAAAGTTATGTTTTTGGATTGTTGGAGGAAACTGGCACAGTCAAAGCAAACCCACACAACCACAGGGACACTATAGAAAGTCTATACAGCTAGTGTCTTTGGTGTGATACAAAGACCAGAATCCAGAGCTCCAAGGAAAGTTTTCAAATCATGTTGCCCAAAGTTGAGTGAGATCATATATTAGATCTAGGGAAGGACAGTGTTGAAGGAAAAAGGGATAAAGGGATTTGGATTCAGAGGAAGGGCAGAGGAATCTGGTAACCAGTTGCTAATTCTATAAAGAGATAATTATTACTAACAAGAACATGATATTCATATAGCCATTTAAGGTTTCATACACAATCAAAACTCAAAGCCTAAATGCTCTCTGGTGTGCTATTTTCACTAGTCCCTGAATTCATTATAGAACAGTAGGAAGAATAATGGTGCAAGGCAGTTGGTCATCCATGAACAGCCTTACTATTCAAGTTATTGAATATGAACCCAGGTTAAGTGTAATTTTTAGAAGCTATAGTCATCAGTATTTATAGGTCTAAACTGAATCTCTGACTACATTCGTCCTGAGTTGAATAGATTATTATAGTTGGTTTTTCTTCTTATTGTGCTATCGCAAGTGGCATTGTACAAAGCACTATTTATTGTAGATATATCAAGAAAGATGATACAAAACTAATGTTTTACAGACAGGTACACACAGTTGTAGCAATAAAAAAAAAAAAACAATAGGAGAATGGGATTCATCCTTCTGAGTCTACAATCTAGAGGATGTGTGCTATCTTATATTCCCCAAAAAGTGACAAGCATCACAATACAAATACTACCGATGAAACCAAAAATTATCTTACTCCGTCTAGACTCTAGAAAAAAAAATATTTTGTAAAAAGAGGAGAACTCTTATCTGTCTGCCAAAAAATTGACTTGTGCACTTCTACTACTTGGAATAATTGGATTGAATAAAAAAATAAGTGTGTGTGTGTGTATACAGTCTATCTATCTATCTAACTATCTATCTATCTAACTATCTATCTATCTAACTATCTATCTATCTATCTATCTATCTATCTATCTATCTATCTATCTATCTATCTATCTATCATATGTATATATATATATATATATATATATATATATGTGTGTGTGTGTGTGTATATATACAGTATCTCACAAAAATGGGTACACCCCTCACATTTTTGCAAATATTTTATTATATCTTTTTATGTGACAACATTGAGGAAATTACATTTTGCTACAATGTAAAGTAGTGAGTGTACAGCTTGTATAACAGTGTACATTTGCTGTCCCCTCAAAATAACTCAACACACAGCCATTAATGTCTACACCGCTAATGTCTAAAAGTGAGTACACCCCTAAGTGAAAATGTCCAAATTCTGCCCAATTAGCCATTTTTCCTCCCCAGTGTCATGTGACTTGTTAGTGTTACAAGGTCTCAGGTTTGATTAGGGAGCAGGTGTGTTAAATGTGGTGTTATCGCTCTCACTCTCTCATACTGGTCACTGGAAATTCAACATGGCACCTCGTGGCAAAGAACTCTCTGAGGATCTGAAAAAAAAAAGAATTGTTGCTCTAAATAAAGATATAAGAAGATTGCCAAGACCCTGAAACTGAGCTGTAGCCCGATGGCGAAGACCATACAGCAGTTTAGCAGGACAGGTTCCACTCAGAACAGGCCTCGTCATGGTCGACCAAAGAAGTTGAGTGCACGTGCTCAGCGTCATATCCAGAGGTTGTCTTTGGGAAATGTGCTGCCAGCATCGCTAAAGGGCTTAGGAGTTAGCCTGTCCATGCTCAAACCATATGCCACACAGTGCATCAAATTGGTCTGCATGGCTGTTGTCCCAGAAGGAAGCCTCTTCTAAAGATGATTCACAAGAAAGCCCGCAAACAGTTTGCTGAAGACAAGCAGACTAAGGACATGGATTACTGGAACCATGTCCTGTGGTGTGATGAGACCAAGATAAACTTATTTGGTTCAGATGGTGTCAAGCGTGTGTGGCGGCAACCTGGTGAGGAGTACAAAGACAAGTGTGTCTTGCCCACAGTCAAGCGTGGTGGTGGGAGTGTCATGGTCTGGGGCTGCATGAGTGCTGCCGAGTCTGCCGGAACTAGCGAGCTACAGTTTATTGAGGAAACCATGTATGCCAACATGTACTGTGACATAATGAAACAGAGCATTATCCCCTCCCTTTGGAGACTGGGCCACAGGGCAGTATTCCAACACGACCCTAAACACACCTCCAAGACGACCACTGCCTTGCTAAAGAAGCTGAGGGTAAAGGTGATGGACTAGCCAAGAATGTCTCCAGACCTAAACCCTATTGAGCATCTGTGGGGCATCCTCAATCGGAAAGATGGAGAGCGCAAGGTCTCTAACATCCACCAGCTCTGTGATGTTGTCATGGAGGAGGGAAAGAGGACTCCAGTGGCAACCTGTGAAGCTCTGGGGAACTCCATGCCCAATAGGGTTAAGGGAGTGCTGGAAAATAATGGGGGTCACACAAATTGACACACTGGGCCCAGTTTGGACATTTTCACTTAGGAGTGTACTCACTTTTATTGCCAGCAGTTTAGACATTAATGGCTGTGTGTTATAAATGTTATTTTAGGGGACAGCAAATTTACACTGTTATATAAGCTGTACACTCACTACTTTAGATTGTAGCAAAGTGTCATTTCTTCAGTGTTGTCACATGAAAAGGTATAATAAAATATTTCCAAAAATGTGAGGGGTGTACTCACTTTTGTGAAATACTGTGAGTGTGTGCATATATATATATATATATATATATATATATATATATATATATATATATAATATAATTTTTTTATTTTTTTATTTAAACAGCTTACAATCAATATTTATATCTTTTATATAGATATTACACATACATATCCCATACACGCTATCAGTTTTTTCTTCTGATTTACCAACTCAATATAATATGAGGTCAAACCTTTCAATTTGTATGCAATCAGGCAGGTCCTTGCACTATATGGTTTTGGTGAACCTGAAGAAAAAACTCAGCAGAAAAACTGATAGTGTGTATGGGGCTTTGCAATAAATAATATACTGTATACAGCGCCTTGAAAAAGTATTCACACCCCTTGAAATTTTCTACATTTTGTCAGATTACAACCAAAAACGTAAATGTATTTTATTGGGATGCTGTGATGGATCAACACAAAGTGGCACATAATTGTGAAGTGGAAGCAAAATGATTTTAAACATTTTTTTCAAATAAATATCTGAAAAGTGTGGCATGCATTTTTTTCCAGCCCCCCCCGAGTCAATAATTTGTAGAACCATCTTTCGCTGCAATTACAGCTGCAAGGCTTTTTGAGTATGTCTCTACCAGCTTTGCACATCTAGAGAATGATGTTTCTGCCCACTCTTTGCAAAATAGCTCAAGCTCTGTCAGATTGGATGGAGAGCATCTGTGAACAGCAATTTTGAAATCTTGTCACAGATTCTCAATTGGATTTAGATCTGGACTTTGACTGGGCCATTCTAACACATGAATAGGCTCTGCTCTAAAACATTCCATTGTAGCTCTGCCGGTCTCAAGTTTTTTGCAGACTCTTAACAGGTTTTCTTCTAAGATTGCCCTGTATTTGGCTCCATCTATATTCCCATCAACTCTGACCAGCTTCCCTGCCCCTGCTGGAAAAAAAAGCATTGCCATAACATGCTGCCACCACCATGTTTCACAGTAGGAATTGTGTGTTCACGGTGATGTACAGTGTTTTGCTTTTATGCCAAAAGTTCAATTTTGGTTTCATCTGACCAGAGCACCTTCTTCCACATGTTTGCTGTGTCTCCCACATGGCTTCTCGCAAAGTGCAAATGAGACTTCTTATGGCTTTCTTTCAACAATGGCTTTCTTCTTGCCACTCTTCCATAAAGGCCAGATTTGTAGAGTGCACGACTAATAGTTGACCTGTGGACAGATTCTCCCACTTAAACTGTGGATCTCTGCAGCTTCTCCAGAGTTACCATGGGCCTCTTGGCTGCTTCTCTGATTAATGCTTTCCTTGCCTGGCCTGTCTGTTTTGGTGGATGGCCATGTCTTGGTAGAGTTGCAGTTTTGCCATACTGTTTCTGTTTTCAGATGATGGAGTGAACAGTGCTCCATGAGATGTTCAAAGTTTGGGATAATTTTTTATAATCTAACCCTGCTTTAAACTTCTCCACAACTTTATCCCTGACCTGTCTGGTGTGTTCATTGCCCTTCATGATGCTGTTTGTTCACTAAGGTTTTCTAACAAATCTCTGAGGGCTTCACAGAACAGTTGTATCTATTGTTAGATTAAACTACACACAGGTATACTCTCTTTACTAATTAGGTGACATCTGAACGCAATTGGTTCCACTAGATTTTAGTTATTGGGTATCAGAGTAAAGGGGGCTGAATGCAAATGCAGACTACATTTTTCAGACATTTATTTGTAAAGAAATTGGAAAATTTTCCTTCCACTTCACAATTATGTGTCACTTTGTGTTGGTCTATCACATAAAATCCCAATATACGTTTACGTTTTTGGTTGTAACATGACAATATATATATATATATATATATATATATATATATATATATATATATATATATATATATATATATATATATGATATATATGTGTGTGCTCATAAGTTTACTCTGGCAGAATTTGGTTTCTTGGCCATTTTTCAGACAATATGAATGATAAAACAAAAACTTTTCTTTCACTCATGGTTAGTGTTTGGCTGAAGCCATTTATTATCAATTAACTGTGTTTACTCTTTTTAAATCATAATGACAACAGAAACTACCCAAATGACCTTGAGCGAAAGTTTACATACCCCAGTTCTTAATACCATGTATTGCCCCCTTTAACATCAATGACAGCTTGAAGTCTTTTGTGGTATTTGTGGATGAGGCTCTTTATCTTCCTCTTGGCAAACAGCCTCCAGTTCCTGTAAGTTCTTGGGCTGTCTTGCATGAACTTCACATTTGAGATCTCCCCAGAGTGTCTCAATGATATTGAGGTCAAGAGACTGAGATGGCCACTCCAGAAGTCACTTTATTCTGCTGTAGCCAATGACAGGTCGACTTGGCCTTGTGTTTTGGATCATTGTCATATTGGAATGTCCAAGTACATCCCATGTGCAGCTTCCTGGCTGATGAATGCAAATGTTCCGCCAGTATTTTTTTATAACATACTGCATTCATCTTGCCAACAATTTTGACCAAATTTCCTGTGCCTTTATAGCTCACACATCACCAAAACATCAGTGATCCACCTCTGTACCTTTCATCATAGGTCTTGTTGACACCTCTCCAAATGTAGCGTTTATGGTTGTGGCCAAAAAGCTCAATTTTGGTCTCATCACTCCAAATGAATTTGTGCTGGAAAGTTCAAGGCTCGTCTCTGTGCTGTTGTGTATTGTGCTGTGTATTGTAAGCGGGATACTTTGTGGCAGTTGCGTAGTAATGGCTTTGTTCTGGCGACTCAACCAAAATGGCCACGACATCATAAATTCTGCCAGGGTATGTAAACTTACGAGCACAACTGTATGTGTTAAAATGTATTTGTTCTCTCCTTCCTATTATTAGTGTCAAAAGGTTTAGGTTAATAATACTGGCAGGTGAAAGAGGTTGTGAGGGCATATGCTCTGCAAAACACTCAGTAGGCATGCCACAGGGAAGTACTAAACAAGGAGAGAAAACCACAGCACAAACACACCATCACAACTCAACTTGCTGACGTGCTGTATCCACCTGTTATCTGTCACCCTTTTGTGAGTGCAATTTTAACATTTAATTCTTTTTATTTTTTATCTTTTTACAAGTTACTACACTATGGTGTGCTGTGGTTTTCTCTCCTTACATACCAGATGGAGCACCCTCTCTGGTATATCCAGCAGCACCACATACATGGTTAGAGAAGTAGGCTGTTCATTTGTTTTTGGGCTACCCACATTACCCTCACGGGTTCCCATGCTTTCTATTCTTGCAGGGGGAAATATTACGCTGTCTCCACAGGGAGAGGTAGATGGGCCCTTAATAGAGCGTTCCATTTACAAGGTGCATGCTAGATTTGTTGCTGTTGTATTGCGGTGCCACCACTACAGCACATAGTACCAATCTAGTTAATAGCCCCTGAGAGTTAGAACCAGATATGTGTAAAAGAATGTGTGTAGTAATGTAAAAGGTAAGGAGCAGAGATTGGAATATTTATTTTCTACAGTTTTTTCTCTTTGGCTTCCATTTTAATGTATTTACTTACCACTGCAGTGTGGAGATACCTTGTGTCTTATGTCTTCTGAACATTTCCTGAATGTTCTAAAATGTAGACTAGTGTTTCTCAACCTTTTTTCAGTCAACACTACAAAATTATGAACAGTCTTGCGGCGCCCCATTCTAAAATGTAAAAAAGATTGTAATAATTTTACATAATACAGCAACATTAGGACGCCCAACATGAGAGGTGATTTATTCTTCCAAAAAATACAGTTTTACAAACTGGTGTTGACTAGTATTCCAGTGTTTCTCTTCTCCCTCAGTTTTTCTCCATCACTTAGCTAATGAGACCCCAGAGGGGATGGAGAGGGACAAGGGAGGGTCAAACAAGGATGATATACAGGCAACTGACATCCTCCTATCAACTGATGATGTAGTTGGTCGTTAGGAGGTTGGCAGCTAGATGGTTGTAATGGTGTAAAATGAAAACCTGTGGCTTTGTGTAACTAAAAGGCAGGTTTCATCCACCTACCGGCTTGTACACAATTTTGGGGCAATTTTCAGGCACTTTGCCAAGGCACCCCTGAAGAAACCTCAAGGCAACCCTGGGGGGGGGCTGCAGATCTCTCAAGAGGGTATTTATATTTAGAGGCTTAGTTTGAAAAAAAAAAAAAACTTACACAGTGTGGTATGGCTAGATAAAACAGGGGGGCTGGCAGTGACATTTTTTCTTCAAGGGGCGAGGGAATTTAAACTGGGATAATTGGCAAATATGAGGCAGCTGCTTTGGGCCCCACAACAATGACGGGGCCCAGGGCAGCTGCCCCTTTTGCCCTGCCTCTAGGTGCCTGTTTTACACAACTAGTAGCAGTTTGCTATGTTTTTCTGGGCACCGGTTTACTTCAAGACTATAATCTACCAACATATTCAGATACTTAATACGACATAATTAATCTGATTTACCTCCACCCCTAGATTGTATTCTTCCATATGGTTTGCCTGTGTTTTGTTGGTAGTCCTAGCGTATTTGTTTATGGATACATAGACAGAAATTCGAAGTGCCGTCTACAGTAAATCTGACACAGTGTAATCTCTTTTAAGTTGAAAGTAGAACTGATTGTTCCTTTAGAATAACCTTAAACTTAAATAATAATAATAAAAAAAAATAATCTAAGGTCAGTATGATAAATATAAAGAAAAAGCCATTACCTATCTACCCTATTTCCTCATTGGCGTCATATGATTTTATTCAAAAAGTACAGGTTCATTTAACTCAGATATCACCCAATTACCCCAAACAATACTTGAATTGACTGCATCATTTGAAAATGTTACATTATTTTTATTTTGGATAATTAGGAAAGTGTATAATTGGCTTTTACGTTTTTGGTACAGATTTATATGTTCGAGCTGTATTATAAAAATATCCCTCATTGTATTTAAATGAACTAATACATGGTTCAGTGTTATTGTGATAGCTGCCCAGCTTATTGTCATGGGCTTAAAATAGAAGTATACGCTATTGGTGGCTTAAATACATGTGTCATTTTCTTTTCTTTTCTTTTCTTTTTAAAGCCGACCTCTTGAGGATGGAGACATTATCAACATAGACGTCACTGTGAGTCACTTATTAACCACCTTTCATTGGCTTTACAATTAAACAAAAACGCCTGTTCCCCTTCGTGTTAAAAATAAACCGCTTGATGACGAGGTCCTTAATGAATTGCGCTGTGAATCCTTTCTCCTTCAGTCCTCCCTCATCGGCTCCTTAATAGCGTTGAAACTCAAGAACTCAATGCAACCACTGGGAAACTAGGCCTCCAATGACTTTTCCTGACGTCATTGTATGCTTCTTACAGAAGTCATTGACTTGTCAGCATATAGTTCTCTAGTGCCTAGGTCCACACCTGCTGCTCTGCTGAGACTTGTGCTACCAGGACAACTTGAACACCATACCTAGCCCCCTACTATTTTTGAAATCGATAGATATATCTACACTCTTAGTTTCATGGTGGGTTTTTTCAGATTCAGTAGGTCAATGACCAAGGATGCCTTATTGAGCATATGCCACCAATTATACCAACATTAAAATGTTCTCCAGCATCAGTAGTGGGCAGATGTACAGGTCAGTAGCTTTTGGTGCCAGAATCCTGGTGCTGAGTAATTCCACAACAGATCTGAGACATTTAGTGCAAAGGATCCCAGCACTGGAGGCAAGTTCACATGTTGTCAATGCCAGTGTGTATTCAGATTAATAGGTCACTATGCTCCCTGTGTAGTAAGCCTTATGCCAAAATGACATGCAATTACACACATGTAAACTAATGCAAATAAACACTCGCTAATACATTGGAAAGCATTAAAGCTGAGGTCAAAGGGCAACTTTTTTGCCAGCAAGTTACTTTTTTGTGTGAATGAAATAAACAACTCTGGCAAATGTTTTGCACACAGAAGTCATTAGCAATGTGCACTAAAAAATATCTTAAAATGCCCTTCCTAGCAAACCAATTACTAAGCTAATAATGATTTCCAGTAAACATTACTGCAGTGCTAAAATCAGAATACACTATATTACCAAAAGTATTGGGATGTCTACCTTTACACGCATAGGAACTTTAATGGCATCCAGTCTTAGTCTGTAGGGTTCAATATTGAGTTGGCCCACCCTTTGCACCTATAACAGCTTCAACTCTTCTGCGAAGGCTGTCCACAAGGTTTAGGAGTGTGTCTATGGGAATGTTTGACCATTCTTCCAGAAGTGCATTTGTGAGGTCAGGCACTGATGTTGAACGAAAAGGCCTGGCTCACAGTTTCTGCTCTAATTCATCTCAAAGGTGTTCTATCGGGTTGAAGTCAGGACTCTATGCAGGCCAGTCAAGGTCCTCCACCCCAAACTTGCTCATCCATATCGTAATGGGCCTTGCTTTGTGCACTGCTGCTCAGTCATGTTGGAACAGGAAGGGGCCATCCCCAAACTGTTCCCACAAAGTTGGGAGCATTAAATTCTTCAAAATGTCTTGGTATGCTGACGCCTTAAGAGTTCCCTTCGCGCCCAACCCCTGAAAAACAACCACACATCATAATCCTCCATCCACCAAATGATCAAGCTCCATAAAGACATGGATGAGCGAGTTTAGAGTGGAGGAACTTGACTGGCCTGCAGAGCCCTGACCTCAACTGGATAGAATACCTTTGCGATAAATTAGAGTGGAGACTGCGAGCCAGGCCTTTTCGCCCAACATCAGTCCCTGACCTCACAAATGCGCTTCTGGAAGAATGGTCAAACATTCACATAGACACACTCCTAAACCTTGAGGAGTGCCTTCCCAAAAGAGTTGAAGCTGTCATAGCTGCAAAGGGTGGGCCAACTCAATATTGAACCCTATGGACTAAGATTGGGATGCCATTAAAGTTCATGTACATGTAAAAGCAGTTGTTCCAATACTTTTGATATTATAGTGTATTTAGAATCCAGAGAACACTTCACAGGTTCATTGGGGGGAGTGTACTTGCTGTAGCCTGTGCCTTGTAATGTTTTCTCCCTGGGAACAGGATGGGATTGTATGTCACAGCAATACTTGAAAAAAAAAAAAAACTGAAGTACTGGGCATGGTGCTCTGTGATGCATCTCTGTAAAGGCTTAATTTTGCCTGCAGTGTAAGTCTAAGATTATGCTTATTTTAGTACATTGCGCATGTAATGCACTTAATGTGAAAGGCATAGCAACAGTGTTTTCAAGCTAATCAAAAGTCCATGATGTGCTTGTCCTATGCAGTAGTCAACAAATGCTGGATCAGCAGAATGCTGATGAATGGGATTTTCTCTGTGCATTTGCAGAAGAAGCACGGTACCAGCTGGAGAGTTTGCAACTATGAATGTAGGGCTCCTGTAGACTGAACATTGTGGATCTCCAGAGAGAGCGGAGTATAAACTTAAAGAACTTAAAAAAAACTTTATCTTAATCTTTTACAGTAAAACTAAAGGCAAAACTATTTTTTTTTAGTTTTGGCTAGTCGAGAGGAATAAGAACACCTGTTGAGTTTTTTTTTTTTTTAAATCTTATTTGATTAAACATTTGTAATACAGAAGTTACAGCTACTGTACATGAGATAGAACGCATACAAAAATAGCGAAATACAGCTCCACCAAAGTATGGTAAGTTGCATATGAAAAATCTACATGGATATACAGACACCAATGCTGACAAATAGACAGTTGAGGATACCATCACCAGAAAGCATAATGGGAGGTTAATTTCAAACAATAGGATTGTCAATTGATATATTGGGAATAATCAAACCAGTATGGTGCAGAGCAAGGATGGGGTAGAGAGTTTGCTGATGAGTAACTTTTGAAAGTAGAAGGATGAGGGAGAAATAGAAAAGCAAATGGGGGGTATGGATGGCGGGGTAGGGATAGCGGCATTCCATCATGGCTGAAGGGGCACTGAGTTAGTATCTTCCTTGACCCAATCAAGAAACTCGGAAAGGTAGCGAAGCATGACCCAATCGGTCCTAGTGTGTGAATTGTTCTTTTCCGGATGTTTCGGGTCCCTAATGGAATCAAGTGTGATCGCCCATTTCATAAGGGAGGGTGTAGAGGTCAAGTGAAGTGAAGTAAAACAAAATCCCAAATTTCCACCGGAACAGGTGTTCCTGGTGACGACCAGGGATTTCCTCACTTTGGAGGGATGTCTTCTCACCTTCCTGTTTTCGTTATGGGAGAGGAAGTGATGGAAAATCTCCCCAGTGAGACACAGATGTCAAAAACCAAAGGAGGTTATTCTCCTTCCTTACTCTATTGTTTTGCTTGCATCTATCTAGCAAGGTTACTTTGTGGTATAAGCAAGTAAACTGAAAAAAATACAAAAATAAGTTTTGCCTATAGTTCTACTTTAAACCTAGATTACCTACTCAGTACTTTCATTTTTCATCCTGGATTAGCTGCATGCAAGTAGAACTTGTGAAAAGTGATTGTAAAGTCTAATTTTTCTTTTGTTAAAAATAATAAACCTATTATACTTACCTGCCCTGGGCAATGGTTTTGCATGCAGCAGCCTGGATCCTCCTCTTCTCGGGTCCCCCTTCAGCTCTCCAGGCCCCTCTAACCTGACGGGTGCCCCCACAGCAAGCAGCTTGCTATGGTGGCACCTGAGCCAAGCTGCAGCTCTGTGTGTCCATTCAGACACGGAGCTTCTGCCTGGCCCTGCCCCCTTTCTCTCCTTATTCGCTGAGTTACTGACAGAAATGGGAGCCAATGGCGCCACACTGCTGTTTCAGCCAATGAGGAGGGGAGTACCCGGCAGCCAAGACAATCCTACAACGTGGCTGGATAGGAAGAGGGCTCGGGTAAGTATTAGGGGGGCTGATGCACACAAAAGCAGTTTTATCTTAATGCATAGAATGCATCAAGATAAAAAAAAAACTTCTGACTTTACAACCATGTTAAAACATTTCTATGGGCACATCATGCACATTCATTTTATAACCTCAGCATTGTAAGACAATACAAACAATAGTTATTTTGACAATCGAATATAAGTTTACTTGAAAAATGTTGGATTATTGCCTATCTGCTGGCCATCTTTTTTCTGGATTCCCTGCATTCTTTTCAGTTTTTTTTTTTTCCGTCGTTTACTTTTGATTTCTAAGGATGACATATCCCATGATACCTTGCTGCCTGCAAGCACTGACCCCTGTAACTCCTCTCGGCAGCTCTGTAATTCACAGGACAGGCTCTGTGAAATGTGTGACACAGCAGTGTCTATCAGCAGGGTGTAGTAAATACATGTCACAGAATTCAAGGAAGAAAATGTGTGGGGATCTTCACAAAGTAAGTTTACAAACTTCCAGATTGTTCAGAGTGATAGGAGTAGGCTTGAAATGGTGAAAATTAATATATAATTTTTACTTTTTAAAGCAGAGTTTCATTCTCATCTAAAAAAACAAAAAATACAGCAAAGGCTTTAGAAATGTCCAGTAATGTACAGATACTTATAGAAAATTGCTGTTGTTTTTTTTTTTTTTTGTTTTTTTTGCAAACCTTATTTATATTTTCCTCCCCATTCTTCTGACGGTGGCTATGAGCAGAATCCAAGGGTTGGATAAAGGCAAGTAAAGGGCGGCATGGAGTTTGGAGAGCACTGGTCTTCTCAATAACACTACTCCTTGGACCTGGATGAAGGGGTTGGCTCATATGAAACCGTTCATATGAAAAAACAAAACAAACATAAAGACCCTAATCAACTGTATTGTTACTGTATTTTGGTATGAGACCAACCTTCCTAGACTAAAGTTCTTGCATTCCTGTTATGTAACTATCTGCCCCACTACCTAAATCCCTTTCGTAACTGTATGTCATTTTATTTTCTGAATGGCTGTGACATAAAGCTTGTGAAAATGGAGGCCAGATATTCACAGTTTCCAAGCAATGCCCTATCTCTGAGGTCCCTGCAGCCAAAACCAAAGACACTGGAACATGATATGGAGGTTTATACAGTACAGTATAGTGTTAAAGTGGTAGTAAAGTATTATTTTTAACTTGTACCTACAGGTATGCCTATAATAAGGTTTACCTCTAGGTAAAATGAATATCTCCTAAACCTGCACGGTTTAGGGGATATTAACACGGCATGCAGCCAGTGACGTCACCGGTGCATGCGCTCTGAAGGAACGGCATGCGTGTGCCATGTCTTCAGAGCTCTGTGCCGTTGCCTCGATTCCTGCGTGCATGTGCAGGAGTGACGTCATCACTGCTTGCCCAATCGGAAGGCCGGAGCATTTGAACCCAGAAGGAAGACCAGGTCAAGAAGGAAGCCATGTCAGCGGTGACAGCGCACCACTGGAGGGCTTTGTTCTAAGGTGTTACATATGCATGTGATGCATATTAGCACATTATGACTTTGCCTTGCGGGCTTTTTTTTTTTTAAAGGTGTGGTTTACAACCACTTTAAAAGTCCCCCCTTAGCAACACTGTGAAAAGCCTGCTCAATTTGATAAGATCCATATTTAAGCTATGGAAGACTTTCACATCTGGTGTGGTTGCAGTGTTTTCCTGTATTCCATTCTTCAACTGACTTTTTGTTTTAAAGTCATCTCTAGTGAATGCCAAATGTGTAAAAATTGAAAGATGTTTACCAATATTTCCATTTTAGGCAGCGAAACATTTTTCAGCTTCTTTTATGTATTTTTAACAGTACAAATCTTTCAGCAGATATTTCCCGTAAAAGTCCCCAGACAGCAGAATGCTTTAGTTGACAGTGTTTTCTTGTTACACAAAAGCACCTATTTTTATTTCTTCGCTTTTTTTTTTTTATTTTTTTATTTTAACCCTGGACTTATTCCAGGTAGACCTGGGCTTGACATGAATTTAAGGCTGGAATCAGATGAACTGAGATCAGTGTTGGCCTAAGTGAAATGTCAGCCCCATCCCGCTATGTGTCATGTTTTTGAGAAGGTGTAATTGTTATTGATCCTCTGTGTAGTTAATGCAGAGCGCTGCAGTACTGAGCAGCTGCTGCGGATAGATATGTATGAGATGAGCAGACGTGGGGGAAAGGCTGCATTTTTCTTTCACTCTAGCGAGATTGATCTTCCTCTTCCTGCTGATTTGGAGTAGGGCCTGTCATTATCTTACTCTGTCATTAGAGGCTACATTGGCCTGTGTATGTCAGTCTATTTGGACAGCAACTCTTTTTCTAGCAGTGTTCCCTACATTTATTAAAATCCCCGAAGATAGTGTTGTGTTCCATTTGCAGCAGAAGAGCCTTTAACCCTTCCCGGCAGAAGGTGTGGGTTTATGTGTCAATACCATGGTTAATGGCTGAGAGGCAACAGAGGGCTTTAACACATGACAAAGAAATTGAGGGAAGCTTTTTCTTAGCTGTATAATAAAGTAGTGATGCTGTGCATATTAGCTATCTGTATATACTGTGTGTGTGTGTATATATACAGTATATATATATATATATACAGATTTATACTGTATTAACACACACACACTCACTAATTTGCCCCGAATAGTAACACAGTGTCACAATGTGCCATGTGCTGTAAGCCAATGCAAAAAGATTTTAAGTTCTAGTAGTCATATCAATTTCTGATTGAGTCTTCTTCATGACAGAAAATGCACATCACCATTGAGCTTAATACCTTGAGTTGCTGTGTATTGAATATTTAAAGAAAATGTATAGTTTATTTATATTGTCTTTATCATGGTCTAGACCAAAAAAAATGTGTACATCAGGACTCTGTGCAGGCCAGTTAAGTTCCTCCACCCCAAACTTGCTCATCCATGTCTTTATAGACCTTGCTTTGTGCACTGGTACACATTCATGTTGGAACAGGAAGGGGCCATCTCCAAACTGTCCCCACAAAGCTGGGAGTATGGAATTGTCCAAAATGTCTTGGTATGCTGATGCCTTAAGAGTTCAGTTCACTGGAACTAAGGAGCCAAGCCCAACCCCTAAACAACAGGCCCACACCATAATCCCCTCTCCACTAAATGATTTGGACCAGTGCACAAACCAAAGTCCATAAAGACCTAGATGAGCGAGTTTGGAGTGGAGGAACTTCACTGGCCTGCAAAGAGTCTTGACCACAAACCAATAGAAGACTTTTGGTATGAATTAGAGTGGAGACTACGAATCAGGCCTTCTCGTCCAACATTAGTGCCTGACCTCACAAATGCGCTTCTGGAAGAATGGTCAAAGATTCACATAGAAACACTCCTAAACCTTGTGGACAGCCTTCCCAGAAGAGTTGAAGCTGTTATAGCTACAAAGGTTTGGCCAACTCAAGATTGAGTCTACAGACTAAGACTGGGATGCCATTAAAGTTCATGTGAGTGTAAAGGCAGGCCCAATACTTTTGACACTTTTGACAATATAATGTGTGTGTGTGTGTGTACATATGTATGTGTGTGTGTGTGTGTGTGTGTGTGTGTACATGTGTTTGTGTGTATGTATGTATGTATGTATGTATGTGTATGTATATGTGTATATATATATATATATATATATATATATATATATATATATATTCATTATTATTATTATTTTTTTTAATGTGTGTGTGTGTTTCTATATATACATATATGAGGTCTTTCCGTTAAGTATCCAGCCTTTGTTAATATATAATGTGTATATAGTATCTCACAAAATTGAGTACACCCCTCACATTTTTGTAAATATTTTATGATATTGTTTCATGTGACAACACTGATGAAATTACACTTTGCTACAATGTAAAGTAGTAAGTGTACAGTTTGTACAACAGTGTAAAGTTGCTGTCCCCTAAAAATATCTCGACACACAGCCATTAATGTCTAAACCGCTGGCAACAAAAGTGAGTACACCCCTAAGTGAAAATGTCCAAATTGGGCTCAAAGTGTCAATGTTTTATGTGGCCTCCATGAGAATTTACACAAATGTGAGGAGTGTACTCATATTTGTGAGATACTGTATACATTAGGGATGCACCGAAATTTCGGCCGCCGAAACATATCGGCCGAAAATGCCCTTTTCGGCAATTTGCCGAAAGAGAAAAACGGCCGATAATGGAGCCGAAAATGGGGCGGGCCAGGGTAGGGGGCGGGGCTTCGCCCCCCACCCCCTGGTGCCGCCCATCAGGAAAAGCTATATCATGCTATAGTGCAGGAGAGCCGTCTCCACCACCTGTTTGATCACAGCACGGGAACATCACAGCTTTCAGTTCAATAGCTGTGTGTTCCTGGCCGCGCGCTGTCACGTAAGCCCCTCCCCCTTGTCTGGGCACTTTAATAGACAGATCACCCGTAGGATTGGACGGATGATCTGTCTATCAAAGTGCCCTGACAAGGGGGAGGGGCTGTATGTGACAGCGCACGGCTGCGAACACAGCTATTGAACTGAAAGCTGTGATGTTCCCCTGCTGTGATCAAACAGGCGACGGAGGAGAGGGGACACACTATCTGCTATGAGGGGGACACTCTGGCTGCTATGAGGGGGACACTCTGGCTGCTATGAGGGGGACACTCTGGCTGCTATGAGGGGGACACTCTGGCTGCTATGAGGGGGACACTCTGGCTGCTATGAGGGGGACACTCTGGCTGCAGAGGGGGACACTCTGGCTGCAACGGGGGACACTGGCTGACTGCATTGTATCAATTGTATCATGTATCATGTGTGCAATTTCTGACCATCTCCTGTACCACGTCCCCGGTCTGACCATCTCCTGTACCACGTCCCCGGTCTGACCATCTCCTGTACCACGTCCCCAGTCTCTGACCATCTCCTGTTCCACGTCCCCAGTCTCTGACCATCTCCTGTACCACGTCCCCAGTCTCTGACCATCTCCTGTTCCACGTCCCCAGTCTCTGACCATCTCCTGTACCACGTCCCCAGTCTCTGACCATCTCCTGTACCACATCCTCAGTCTCTGACCATCTCCTGTACCAAGTCCCCAGTCTCTGACCATCTCCTGTACTACGTCCCCAGTCTCTGACCATCTCCTGTACCGCGTCCCCAGTCTCTGACCATCTCCTGTACCACGTCCCCAGTCTCTGACCATCTTCTGTACCACGTTCCCAGTCTCTGACCATCTCCTGTACCACGTCCCCAGTCTCTGACCATCTCCTGTACCACGTCCCCAGTCTCTGACCATCTCTTGTACCACGTCCCCAGTCTCTGACCATCTTCTGTACCACGTTCCCAGTCTCTGACCATCTCCTGTACCATGTCCCCAGTCTCTGACCATCTCCTGTACCACGTCCCCAGTCTCTGACCATCTCCTGTACCATGTCCCCAGTCTCTGACCACCTCCTGTACCATGTCTCCAGTCTCTGATCACCTCCTGTACCATGTCCCCAGTCTCCGACCACCTCCTGTACCATGTCCCCAGTCTCTGACCACCTCCTGTACCATGTCCGCAGTCTCTGACCATCTCCTGTACCATGTCCCCTGTCTCTGACCATCTCCTGTACCATGTCCCCAGTCTGACCACCTCCTGTACCATGTCTCCAGTCTCTGACCACCTCCTGTACCATGTCCCCAGTCTCTGACCACCTTCTGTACCATGTCCTCAGTCTCTGACCACCTCCTGTACCATGTCCTCAGTCTCTGACCATCTCCTGTACCATGTATGCAGTCTCTGACCATCTCCTGTACCATGTCCGCAGTCTCTGACCATCTCCTGTACCATGTCCGCAGTCTCTGACCATCTCCTGTACCATGTCTCCTGCCTCTGACCATCTCCTGTACCATGTCCCCTGTCTCTGACCATCTCCTGTACCATGTCCCCTGTCTCTGACCATCTCCTGTACCATGTCCCCAGTCTCTGACCATCTCCTGTATAAAAACATTTTTTTTAAATATGTTTCGGTATCGGTGCTGTTTCGGGATCGGTTTCGGTTTTCGGCCTAGTGTATTTTTCATTTTCGGTATCGGTTTCGGCACCAAAAAACCCATTCGGTGCACCCCTAGTATACATAGTTACAATGAGGTGAAAAAGGTATTTGATCCCCTGTTGATTTAGTACTTTTGACCATTGACAAAGAAATGATCAGTCCATAATTTTAATGGTAGGTTTATTTTAACAGTGAAAGACAGTATAACATCAAAAATATCCAGAAAAACGCATTTCAAAAAAGCTATAAATTGATTTACCTTTTAATGAATGAAATAAATAATTGATCCCCTATGAATCGGCGCGATTTCTGCCTCCCAGGTTTCTTCTATACAGTTAACAAACTGAGATTAGAAGCACGCTTTTAAGCTTGTTACCTGTATAAAACACACCTGTCCACAGAAGCAATCAATCAACCAGATTCCAATCTCTCCACCATGGCCAAGACCAAAGATCTGTTCAAGGATGTCAGGGACAAGATTGTAGACCTACACAAGGCTGGAATGGGCTACAAGATCATCACCAAGCAGCTTGGTGAGAGGCTGACAACAGTTGGTGCAATTATTTGCAAATGGAAGAAACACAAAAAAACTGTCAATCTCCCTTGGTCTGGGACTCCATGCAAGATCTCACCTTGTGGAGTTTCAATGATCATGAAAATGGTGAGGAATAAGACCAGAACTACACAGGAGAATCTTGTCAATGATCTCAAGGTAGCTGGGACCATAGTTACCAAGAAAAAAAATTGTAACACTACAGCATGAAGGACTTAAATCCTGCAGTGTCCGCAAGGTCCCCCTGCTCAAGAAAGCATATGTACAGGCCCGTCTGAAGTTTGCTAATGAACATCTGAATGAGTCAGACAACTGGGTGAAAGTGTTGTGGTCAGATGAGACCAAAATTGAGCTCTTTGGAATCAGCTCAACTTGCTGTGTTTGGAGGAGGGGGAATGCTGCCTATGACCCCAAGAACACCATCACCACTGTCAAATTATGGAGGTGGAAACATTATGCTTTGGGGGGGGGGGGGGGTTTCTGCTAAGGGGACAGAACAACTTCACTGCATCAAAGGGATGATGGACGGGGCCATGCACCATTAAAACTTTGGTGAGAATCTCCTTCTCTCAGCGAGGGCATTAAAAATGGGTCATGGATGGGTATTCCAGCATGACAATGACCCAAAACACAGCCGAGGCAACAAAGAAGAGGCTCAAGAAGAAGCACGTTAAGGTCCTGGAGTGGTCTAGCCAGTCTCCAGACCTTAATCCCATAGAAAATATGTGGAGTGAGCTGACAGTTTGAGTTACCAAATGTCAGCCTTGAAACCTTAATCACTTGGAGAGAATCTGCAAAGATGAGTGCGACAAAATCCCTCCTGAGATGTGTGCAAACCTGGTGGCCAACTACAAGAAACGTCTGACGTCTGTGATTGCCAACAAGGTGTTTTACCACCAAGTATGAAGTTCTGTTTTGCAAAGGGGTCAAATACTTGTTTCACTCATTAAAATGCAAATCAATTTAAAACTTTTTTGAAATGTGTTTTTCTGGATATTTTTGTTGTTATTCTTTCTCTCACTGTTGAAATAAACCTACCACTAAAATTATAGACTGATCATTTCTTTGTCAGTGGGCAAACATACAAAATCAGCAGGGGATCAAATACTTTTTTTCCTCACTGTACATACCATATTTATGGGTGTATAATACGCACCCCAAGTTTAGGAGGTAATTTTAAGGAAAAAAACTTTTAGGAGGGAAGTTTAAGGAAAAAAAACTTACATTTAAATGCCCATTAATGCAGTCTTATTAGTGTCATTTGCAGTCTTGTCCATCATTTTCAGCCTTGTCATGCAGCATTGTCCTTCATTTGCAGCCTTGTCATGCAGCCTTGTCCATCATTGCACCCTTGTCAGTGTCATTTGCAGCCTTGACATGCAGTCTTGTCCATCATTGCACCCTTGTCAGTGTCATTTGCAGCCTTGACATGCAGCCTTGTCCATCATTGCACCCTTGTCAGTGTCCTATGCAGCTTTGTCCTTCATTTGCAGCCTTGTCCGTTTAATTCTCAGCTTTGCCTTATAAAATGGCATGGCAGAGATACAGAGCCGGATGTCCTGTGTATCTCGGTGGCGCTCAGTAGTTCCCGGCGGCTTTTGGCCGTTCTCGGTGGCTTTCGGCCCTTCTTGGCAGCTTTCGCCTGCCTTCGGCCCTTCTCTGTGGCTTTCGGCCGTTCTCGGCAGCTTACGGCCGAAGGTGGCAAAAAGCCACCGAGAAGGGCTGAAGGCGGCTGAAAGCCGCCCAAGGTTCACAATCAGCGGGGGATCGGCGTATAACATGCACCCACGATTTTCCCGTGATTTTAAGGGGAAAAAAGTGCGTGTTATACGCCGATAAATACGGTAGTTGGTAAAGTTGAATAAAGGCAACAGTCCATCCAGTTAAACCTGTGTAGGTGTTTGTTTGTAGAAAAATCATTTCCCATATTCTGTATATTGTTTTCGCTAAGATGCACATCCGAGTCTTTTAAAAAAAATATCCATAATTCCTGCCGGCACCACCGATTGTGGAAGAGCGTTTCACATCCTTACCGCCCTGCCAATGTAAAACCCCCTACACAGCTTAAGTTTAAACTGCTTCTCTTCCAGTCTCATCGTGAGGCACTGTGTCTTCCTATACTCCCTGGGACTGAAGAGTTTCATACTTACATTGGGATCACTGTTGAGATATTTGTATATCCTATCATTCATCCTCTCATGCGTCTCTTCTCCAAGGAGAATACATTTAGCGCTAGTAATCGTTTCTCAAATTTGAGGTCCTCCAGTCCCCATATTAATTTAGTTGCCCTTCTCTGCAATCTCTCTAGCTCCTTCTGAGGAATGGTGACCAGAATTGGATGGAATACTCCAGATGTGGCCGAACCAGAGTTTTATAAAGTGCCAGGATTATTGTTTTATCTCTGGAGTAAATTCCCTTTTTAATGCATGCTAATATTCTGCTGGCTTTGATAGTCACAGCTTGCCACTGCATGCTAATGCTCAGTCTGTCTTCTACTAGGACCCCTAAATCCTTCTCCATCCGTGAATCCCCTAGGGGTTCTCCCCCTAATAAGTAACTTGCATTTATATTTTTACCATTAGCTTACACTTACCAATGTTAAACTTAATTTCAGGTCCTCTTGTAAAGTTTCTATATCCTGCTGTGACGTTATTGATGTTATTGCCCTACATATTTTTGTGTCGTCAGCAAATGCTAAGATCTAGCTATTTATCGCATCCTCTATATCAGGGATATGCAATTAGCGAGCCTCCAGCTGTTGCAGAACTACCATTCCCATGAGGCATAGCAAGACTCTGACAGCCACAAGCATGACACCCAGAGGTAGAGGCATGATGGGACTTGTAGTTTTGCAACAGCTGGAGGTCCGCTAATTGCATATACCTGCTCTATAGCCTTGATAAATAAATTAAAAAGAATTGGTCCCAGGGCAGAGCTTTGGGGTACCCCACTAACCACTCTAGACCATTCTGAGTATAGGTTATTTATCACCACCCTTTGGACACGCCCCCATAGCCAGTTTTCTATTCAAGAACAAACCATATGGTCCATGCCTGCAGACCACAGCTTGTAGATTAAGTATTTTTATCAAATGCTTTTGCAAAATCCAGATACACCCCATCCACCGGCCTACCTTTGCGCAGATGGCAGCTAACTTCCTCTTAGAATGTTAATAGGTTGGTTTGACAAGAGCGACCTTTTGTAAACTAGTGCTGATTACTGCTAATGATACTATTTTCATCATCATCATATCATTGGATATGGTCCCTTATCCTCCCCTCAAAAAGTTTACAAACTACCGACGTTAGACTGACAGGCTTATAATTTCCTGGAATATTCTCTGCCCTTTTTTAAATATTGGTACCACGTGGGCTTTTTGCCAATCCTCTGGTACCATTCCTGTTAGTATGCTGTTTATGAAGATTAGGAATAGCGGTTTGGCTATAACCTGACTGAGTTCTTTAAGGACTCTCGGGTGTAAGCCATCTGGTCCTGGTGATTTGTTTATGTTAAGCTTCTATAATCCTTTCCTGACTCCGGCCCATGTTAACCACAAGGGTAGATCCTGTGGTGTGTTGCTAACAATACAGTCTTGGTTGTTATACCCATCCTTTTCCTGAGTGAAGACTGAGGAGAAGAAAGCATTTTGTACAGCTGCCTTCTCCTTATCTGTAACCACCTTCTCTTCCTCGTCCTTTATGGGGCCTATGTGTTCCGACCTCGCCTTTTTATTGTTAATGTATTTAAAAAATTTCTTGGGATTATTTTTACTCTCCTCCACTATGTGTCTCTCATAGTCTTTTTTTAGCCGTCCTAATTGCGTTCTTGCACTTCTTTTTGCATTTCTTGTAGTGTTGGAATGCTGATAATGACCCCTCTGCATTGTACTTAAAGGCCATTTTTTTGTCCTTAACATGACATTTTAACCTCTCTGGCGCTTTTCCCGAGTGTGGCTGGGGGTTAAATTTCAACACCATTAGTGGTAACCCCAAGCCACACTCGGAATTGCATTGCAGGATCCTGTTGCCTGTGTGGGGCTCCATTCCCTGCGCGTGTCACAACGCACGGGAGCGGAGCCTGGCGGCAAATTCAAAAAATGAAAAATAATAATACATACAGTACACTGTAATCTTACAGATTATATTACTGTATGAAATTATTTCACATCCCTTTTGTCCCCAGTGCTTTGTCCAATGCCCTGCATGCAGTTTTATATGATATATAATGTTCATTCTGCCTGGAAAGTTGAGATTGTCCATGGCAACCAAAAAGTGTCCCTTTATGTCAAAAGGGGTTTTAGACCAGCTAGAAAACAGCGATAGTAAATTAGAACACTTGCAGAATTGAGCGATAGTGAATAGTGGGGAAATGTATTATTATTATTATTATTTTGTATAATTATATTTATTATAATTTATGATTTTATGTTTTAAACTTCATCATACCCGGGATATCTACAGTTGTGTTAATAAGTTTACATACCGGGGCAGAATTTATGATTTCTTTGCCATTTTCAGAGAATATGAATGATGAAACAAAAAACTTTTCTTTCACTCATGATTAGTGTTTGGCTGAAGCCATTTATTATCAACTGCGTTTACTCTTTTTAAATCATATCGACAACAGAAACTTGCCAAATAGTCCTGATCAAAAGTTTACATACCCCAGTTCTTAATACCGTGTATTGTCCCCTTTAACATAAATGACAGCTTGAAGTCTTTTGTGGTATTTGTGGATGAGGCTCTTTATCTTTTCAGATGGTAAAGCTGGCCCTTTCTCTTGGCAAAAAGCCTCCGGTTCTTGGAAATTTGGGCTGTCTTGCATGAACTGCACGTTTGACATCTCCCCAGAGTGGCTACAGGATATTGAGGTCTGGAGACTGAGATGGCCACTACAGAACCTTCACTTTATTCTGCTGTAGCCAATGACAGGTCGACTTTGCCTTGTGTTTGGATCATTGTCATGTTGGAATGTCCAAGTATGTCCCATGGGCAGCTTCCTGGTTCATGAATGCAAACATTCCTCCAGTAAACTGCATTCCTCTTGCCATCAATTTTGAATAAAATTTCCGGTGCCTTTGTAGCTCACACATCCCCAAAACATCAGCGATCCACCTCCAGTGTTTCTCAGTAGGGATGGTGTACCTTTTATCATAGGCCTTATTGACTCTCCTCCAAATGTTGCGTGTTTGATTGTGGCCAAAAAGCTCAATTTTGGTCTCATTACTCCAATTGACTTTGTGCCAGAAGGTTTGATGCTTGTCTCTGTGCTGTTTGGCATATTGTAAGCGGGATACTTTTGTGGCATCCTGCTTTCTGCTGATGACATGACCATGCAGACCATCTTTCTTCAAGTGCCTCCTTATTGTGTATCTTGAAACAGCCACACCGCATGTTTTCAGAGACTCCTGTATTTCACCTGAAGTTATTTGTGGGTTTTTCTTTGCATCCCAAACAATTTTGCTGGCAGTTGTGGCTGACATTTTAGTTGATTGACCCCTTACTTTGGTTTGGATTCAACAGAACCATGCCAGTCATGTGAGTTGTCAAACCAAGTTTCTGTTGTTCCCATGAAGTCCACATTCTCCTCGTGTAATAGTGGCTACAGTTCCTCCATTTTATTGCCTAGGCGCCTGGCATTTATGAACAATCCCCTGAGTTTTGTATTGGTGCATATATTTTTTTCCATACATTTTCCATATATTACATATATTTATGCGTATATGTGTGTATATATTGCACAACATAAATATAACCTGACAGCCAACCGGAGTGAATTGGAATGGACATGCGTGAACAATGACGACTTCACTGTACTAGGTAGTGGGGGAGCTGAACGTCATTGAGTGAGCATGTGTACTGTGTGGCCATCGCATTCAAAGTGATTGAGTCAGTAGAGCACCAAATTTGCTTCAAATTGTGTGTTAAGCAAACAGCAGTACATTCCTCTGTGGACTATTTGGATGATTCATAAGGCTTTCTGGGACAATGCAATGAGTGCAGCACAAATAAAAGTGTAGTAAAAATGCTTCAAAGATGGTCAAGAATCTGTTGAAAGTGAGATGTTCTGGAAGGCCTACAACAAGCTGAATACTTGAAGATATTGTACGGGCTGCAATCAATAATGATTGGTGACTGACAGAACTAGAAGCTAATCTTGGGATTCCAAAATCGACGGTGTCGAAACGTGTTGTGGCAAGATTTGTTTCATGGCTTTTGCTACCTATGTCCTATGAACAATGTTTTTTGTACCTTCAATAAATGTCTATTTTTTTCATATTATATGGCTGGATGCTTTCAGGATAGTCCGTGTGTGTGTGTGTATATGTATGTATATACAGTTGTGCTCATAAGTTTACATACCCTGGCAGAATCTATTATTTCTTGGCCATTTTTCACAGAATATGAATAACGCAAAAGCTTTTCCTTTCACTCATGGTTAGTGTTTGGCTGAAGCCATTTATTATTAATCAACAGTGTTTACTCGTTTTAAATCATGACAACAGAAACTAGCCAAATGGCCCTGATTAAAAGTTTACATACCCCAGTTCTTAATACCGTATATTGCCCCGTTTAACATCAATGACAGCTTGAAGTCTTTTGTGGTATTTGTGGATGAGGCTCTTTATCTTCTCAGATGGTAAAGCTGCCCATTCCTCTTGGCAAAAAGCTTCCTGTAAATTCTTGGGCTGTCTTGCATGAACTCCACTTTTGACATCTCCCCTGAGTGTCTCAATGATATTGAGGTCAGGAGACTGAGATGGCCACTTCAGAACCTTCACTTTATTCTGCTGTAGCCAATGACAGTTTGACCTGGCCTTGTGTTTTGGATCATTGTCATATTGGAATGTCAAAGTACATCTCATGCACAACTTCCTGGCTGATGAATGCAAAAGTTCCTCCAGTATTTTTTGATAACATACTGCATTCATCTTGCCATCAATTTTGACCAAATTTCCTGTGCCTTTGTAGCTCACACATCCCCAAAACATCAGCGATCCACCTTCGTGTTTCACAGTAAGAATGGTGTACCTTTCATCATAAGCCTTGTTGAATCCTCTCCAAATGAAGTGTTTATGGTTGTGGCCAAAAAACAAAATTTTGGTCTCATCACTCCAAATGACTTTGTGCCAGAAGGTTTGAGGCTTGTCTCTGTGCTGTTTGGCGTATTGTAAGCGGGATACTTTGTGTTATTTGAGTTTGAACACTGCTGATTGGCATTCTCAATTCCTTGGCTATCTTTTTATATCCCTTTCCTGTTTTATACAGTTCAACTGCCTTTTCCCGCAGATCCTTTGACAATTCTTTTGCTTTCCCCATGACTCGAAAAAACAGAAACGTCAGTGCAGCACTGGATGAAAGATGCAAGGGTCTGTCAGGAGTCCAGAAACTCATTGACCTTTTATACACAAATTACAAGCAAACACATCACAGGTGAGGATGGTTACCTTTTAATAGCCATTCAAACCTCTTTGTGTCAACTTGTGTGCATGTTATCAAGCCAAAAAAGTATGTAAACTTCTGATCAGGGTGATTTTGGGTAATATATATATATATATATATATATATATATATATATATATATATATATATATATATAATATCCACTTGACCACGTTAAATCCACTTAAACCCCCTTCCCAACCAGACCATTTTTCAGCTTTCGGTGCTCTCACACTTTTGAATGACACTCAGTCATGCAATACTGTACCAATATGATTTTTTTCTCCTTCCCACAAATAGAGCTTTCTTTTTGTGGTATTTAATCACCACTGGGTTTTTTATTTTTTGCGGTATAAATCAAAAAAGACTGAAAATTTGGTATAAAATAAAATAAATCTTTGTTTCTGTTAAAATGTATTGCAGAGTATTGGTACAGTATTGCAGAGTATTGCACAGTATCACACAGTGTTGCGGAGTATTGCACAGTGATTCAAAGTAATGCAGAGTATTGTCACTGAGCAGCGCTGTGGGCACTACACATCCAGCCCACAGTGCTGCTGCAATCTCTTCCCCCCTCTCCGAGCGGTACAGAGAGGAGAGGGAGGAACCGGCGTCATGATGTGACGCTGGTTTGTTTACAAGTGATCAATCCGTCATTTGATGGAGCGATCACGTGGTAAACGCCTGCTATCAGCGGCCGTTTACCGTGATTCGTGATGCGCTGGGTCTTCCACACTCGGCGGTCACGGATATTTCCGGGGGCGCACGAGAGCAAGAATAAGACGACCGCACTGTAGCCGTCTTTCGGTTGGCATGTGGATGTGTATATATCTGTACCTTACATGTACATCTCCAAAAATTTGAATATCATAAAAAAGTAAATTTATTTCAGTAATTCCGTTCAAAAAATGAAACGCATATAATGTATAGATTCATTACGCACAGAGTGATATATTTCAAGCATTTCTTTATTTTTATTTTGATTATAACCGCTAGTGAAAATCCTAAATTCACTATCTCAGAAAATTTGACTATTGTGAAAAAGTTCAATATAGTAGACCCATGGTGGCTGATTTACAAAGCATTTGTGCCATAAGTATCGGCGCACGCTGACGCGCAACGGACGTTTTTGTATTTACAAAGCATTTGCGCCTGTAACACAGCACAATTCCCCATTTAATATCATGTTGCCAGCACACGGGCGGCCGCGATCTGTGTGCCGCTATAGACCTGGCGCACGGCATCTTCAACTCAGAATTAAAAGAAGCTGGAAGTGTGAATATTATGGGGGTGATGTGGGGTAAAGTGAGGAAGTATAGATATGACTGTCCAAGTAACAAATATGGCCAAAATAGGACGGAATATTAACTTTCTCTGAGCAAGCCTGCTGCGCCTGCAAATACGCTGGAACTGCGTGAGATCATTTTATGCACTGCGCATGCGTAAACAGCATTTGCGCCCGTTCAAGTGCTCTGGTTCACTGCGCCGGCAAAGTCTTAGTAAATGTCAAGTCGCGTAGGTTAATTTGCATAAGTTGAACAGGCGCACCTCTCAACTTGACTTTTTTTTTTTTTTTTTTTGCGCTGGTTCACTTCTATGGGTTTTTTTTTAAGGCTATTTGTACAAAAAAAAAATTAACAAAAAATATGCGTGGGGGTCCCCTGAAATTCCATACTAGGCCCTTCAGGTCTGGCATGGATATTAAGGGGAACCCCGTGCCAAAAAAAAAAATCGCGTGGGGGTCCTCCTCAAAATCCATACCAGAACCTTCAGGTCTGGCATGGATTTTTATAATCGGCTAATTCTCTCAAAACACCTGTAAATGTTTCCTGAGCCTTTAAATGGTCTCTGTCTGGTTCAGTAGGTTGCACAACCATGGGGAAGACTGCTGACTTGACAGTTGTTCAGAAGACAGTCATTGACCGTCATTCCACAAGGACGGTAATTCACAAAAGGTCATTGCTAAAGAAGCTGGCTGTTCACAGTGCTGTATCCAAGCATGTTAATGGAAAGCTGAGTGGAATGAAAAAGTGTGGTAGAAAAAGGTGCACAAGCAACAGGAATAACCACAGCTTTGAGAGAATTTTGAAGCACAGGCCATGTCAGTACCTCAATAGCCACCACACACAGACTTATAAAAGACATGGGCTACAACTATCGCATTCCTTGTGTCAAGCCACTCCTGAACCAGAGACCACATCAGAAGCATCTTACCTGGGCGAAGGAGAAAAGAACTGGACTGTTCCTCAGTGGTCCAAAGTCTTCTTTTCAGATGAAAGTAAATTTAGCATTTTATTTGGAAATCAAGGTCCCAGAGTCTGGAGGAAGAGTTGAGAGACACAGCATCCATGTTGCATGAGGTGTGAATTTTCCACAGTCAGTGATGATTTGGGGAGCCATGTCATCTGCTGTTGTTGGTCCACTGTATTTTATCAAGTCCAAAGTCAGTGAGGTCCTCTACCAGGAAATTCTAGAGCACTTCATGCTTCCCTCTGCTAACCAGCTTTATGGAGATGCTGATTTCATTTTCCAGCAGGATTTTGCACCTGTCCACACTGCCAAGCGTACCAATACCTGGTTTAACGATCATGATGTCACTGAGCTTGATTGGCCAGGAAACTCACCTGCCTAAACTCCATAGAGAATCTGTGGGGTATTGTCAAGAGGAAGATGTAGATCCATTAATGCAGATGAGCTGAAGGCCGCTGTCACAGAAACCTGGGCTTCCAGAACATATAGTCAAGGTATTTCATAATTACTATTCCTCTCTCTATGAAAGAAGGGGGGAGCGCAGTTCGATTAACAGGGACTGCAAAAGGGGTTACTTTGGGCATCAAAAAATATTTCAAAATAAGGTCAATTCATACAAAGATTATATTTTATTTTTAAGTTTTAAATATCATTATTAAAGAGGAAGTAAACCCTTCCAAACAACTTGGACCTATAGGTAAGCCTAGATTAAGGCTTACCTGTAGGTCCAAGCAATATCTCCTAAACCTATATGGTTTAGGAGATATTTGCCCGAAAATGGGCACCGCTGTCTACAGCGCATGCGCCGTAGACAGCGGCGCGCAGGCGCACTAAATGCGGCAAATCCAAGAATGGATTTGCCTAATTTGTCGACTCCCGTGCGCATGCGCGGGAGTGACGTCATCGCGGCTTCGCCGTATGGCAGCGGCGGAGCTGCGAGACGCGACTCCCGTGCGCATGCGCGGGAGTGACGTCATCGCGGCTGCGCCGCTGTGATTCGTCGGAGCTGCGAGACGCCACCAGCAACATGGATGCGGCGGACTACAGGGGACAGCGGCGACTTCGCTGGCTCCTGTGTCAGGTAAGTGACACATAATGAGCTACTATGCGATGCATAGTAGTCCATTATGCTTTACCTTTGCAGGGAAAAAAAGAGGAAGTAAACCCATCAGGGTTTACTTCCTCTTTAACCGTACTTAAATTACTAAAACACCAAGGGCAATTCAGAAAGAATACCCATATACAAAATAGACAGTACATTTATCATGAAAGACAGACTACAGACAAAACATAAATAACACACACAACAAACACAGAAAATGATGCTGGTCCGGACCAATCGCTGCTAGTTGCCGTGAAGGATTATGGTAAACAAATTAGACCTGGAGAAATGCTCACATTGTCTCTAAACGTTTACCAGGCAATCAACAGCAAGCTAAGGGGAGAAACTAATATTGAATTGCAGCTATTACTATCTGCCTGGTTACTAGCTGGATTTGTAACAGAGTGTTCATTTGATAAATATAAAGTTCATTCTCCAATGTTAGTGTAAACAATTTCCATGGGTTTTCGGCTTGGATCAAGCTACTTTGTTTCAAAAAAGTTTTTTTTCCAAACAGATATCTCTTTCAGAAAGCCACAAATGGCTAGTATAATGCAAACCGACTGAGTTTTTCAGGCCCGGAGGCTATTCTTTTTGACTATATCAATAAACGCTGCGGTATCCCAATAATCCAACAAAAGGTTTTAAATATCCATAAATATATCACATACATTACCGCAGCCCTCATGGGCACTGTTGTTCGATTCGCTATGAAGATAAAAATGTCCAGTCTTTCAGAACTTGCTTAGCAGGTATGTCATTGGCTCTACCAAGCCGTATTTTGTAAAATCCACAGAGTGTACACCTCTCACTGGCCGACCACACGCCGGTCGTTATCGTTTCAAATGTGGATTAATTTCGGCAGTACAGAAAAAGTCCTCTGCTGTTGGTAGTTCAGCACACATAACCCGCACGAGCAAACAAAAGCTTGCCAGAACACCGGTCATCCATGTAGAGGAGAAGTATTTGTTTTTTTTGAAAGAGGAAAAGCACTCCATATGCCAAGCTGCATCCACTGTCTCCAACCTATGCAAGGTTCGTCCAGCGTCCGGATGTGACGTCAACGCGTTTTGCTGGCTATTAGCGTAGCTTCATCTCGGACGAGCTTAATACTTTTGTTAGAACGCCGTTCAAAAAGTTTCCTCTCTATTGGCAATCTAAGGCTTTTAATTATTTAGGGATTTATCTCTCTGCCTCTGTGGATACCATCACATGCTTAATTATCAATCACTAATTGCTTTGACAAAGTTTAAACAGTGGTTCACTCTTCGTCAGTTCTGGTTTGGTGGGCTAGATATGTGTAAAGGCTAAGTTCACTTTAAAAAAAATAAATGTATTTTATTTGCATTTAAAGAGTAACTCCACTTTTGTTGAGGAAAAAAAAAACATTCCCCTCTGGGTGATCTGTTTACATAAGGACTTTAACAAACTTTGTTGCAGATTCCTACCTTTTGTTATGCTGAAGAACTCCCTGTGTGTGTGTGTGTGTCTGTGTCCATGTGGGAAAGTGAATCTAATGGGAGTGGCTTCATGATTATCAATCAGCTGCTACACCTGCAGGGCTGTAATGAGGAAAGCTGCAGGGCCTGCATCCCGTTAGATGAGATTTCCTATTGGGAGTATCTCACCACAAATTACATATTTGTTATAGGGATACCTGAAATCTGACTTGTATCTTAGAGCAGACTTCTGCTAAAATCAGTGAGCCAATCACACAAGCAGAAAATGTTTCTGGGGAGCGTTATGTACACCATCTACATATTGAACACCTCCAGGTAGCCATATTGCATTGCATTTTACAGAAAATTACAGAGCTGCAGATTGTAAAGGAAAGGTAATTTTTAATAGCATTCAATTAACCACTTGCTTACTGGGCACTTAAACACCCTTCCTGACCAGACCAATTTTCAGCTTTTGGTGCTCTCACACTTTGAATGACAATTACTCAGTCATACAACACTGTACCCAAATGAATTTTGTGTCCTTTTTTTCCCCAATCGTCTTTCAGGACAGCCACCTTAGAGAGACACCGGCTCCTCCCCTCTGAGGAAACACCGCCTTCAATTTCATAATTTAAGCCTCCTCCTCCCTTCGTTCCTCAGTTATGGTGTTTCCTCCGGCGGGGAGACATCGCCAAGGAACCTTAGGCTAAATTCGGTTGGTGAAACTGAAGCCACCCGAGCGGAGCCCTGGCCCCGTTCGGCTATCCGACCGTTCATCGGTCGGTCCAGGACAGTCCTATCAGCGGGGAGCTGTAGTGTTCGTACTGTCCATATACCCTAAACTCCGCTTGGGGAAAGCGGGAAGTTTATGGGGTCGTCCGTTCGTTCACCCGCGGGGGTTTCAACGGAACAAACAGTCCAGTCGGCTGGGGAAGCTGAATACTCGACTGACCTTTACACGCACTCCAATCTTCGCTTGGGGAAAGCAGGAAGTCTTTGGAGAGGTTCATCCTTGCGTTTCGCCCAGTGGGGTGCTGAACGAAGGCGTCCAGGGCCCCCCTGTGTACGCAGCCGGCTGGGAGCTGGAAGCCGGACCGGTAGGCGGGCGACGTCAGTTCCGGTGGGGGCGGACCCCTTCGTTCGATCCGCGTCTTCCGGTTCCGGACGCGGCACGTGAAAGGGAACCTAGCGTTCGGCTGGTGCAGCCTCTCTTTTCACAGTTGCACAGGTAGCTGTTAGAGGCGCATTCGTACCACGCTTCCTCAACGGGAGAATGTCCGAGGCAGAGGCTTCAAAAACTCCTGGAGATAATAGCACCAGCCACTCGAAGGTAAGAGGAAACCTGGGGAGGTGTTCCCTTACTTGTATCCAGTAGCTCCACTGGTGTTCCTCCTTGGTGGTCGGGGGGAAGGGTAGTGTGTCTGGGATCCTGGTGATGGTTGATCCTAGGGGGGGCACTCCCGGTGGTCCTCTATGTAGCGCTGGTGTTGCAGTTTTTTAGGCTCATGCTGCCCCTTCCTGTATTTTGTGTCTTTCAGAAAGCCACGAGCAAGTCCCCCCATGGTTCTAAGAAGAAGTGCCCTTCGTGTAGAACGTCTATGGGAGACTCTTGGTCTAAAGCTATTTGCAAACAATGTGTTGAGGATTTACTTAAGGAACAGGCAGTAGAGCAGGGTGCAGATCTGGTAGCTTCTATGAAGGAACTCTCTGGTACCTTTCAGTCCTTCCAAAACTTTTTTTCCAGTTTTCAGTGGCCCCAGCCTCCGAGTACTCCTACACCAGCGCAGCAGAGTGTACCATCCAGCCCTGTGGATGTTCCTCCTGCAAGGGGAGAGAATTCAGAGGGTCCCAGGGAGGAAGCTGAGGAGGAAATTGACAGTGTCGTTTCAGACTCCCAGGGGGAGTCTGACGCAGAGATGCTGGATGGGGAATCCAGCAGAATCTCGCGGTATAAGCTTTCCCTGGAGGAGGTGGATGAGCTCTTGGGAGCGATTCATACCACTTTAGGTATTCAAGAAGAAACTAAGACATTGTCACTCCATGATCGGATGTACAAGGGCATGGGGGAACAAAAGAAGCGGGTGTTCCCAGTGCATGACGTCTTGATCGATACCATCAAGAAGGAATGGCGGGATCCCGAAAGGAAACCTTTCTTTTCTGGGGCATTAAGACGTAGGTTTCCTTTTTCGGAGGAAGAGACTCTCGTCTGGAATAAATCTCCCAGACTAGACGCTGCTTTTTCCCAGGTGTCCAGACACACTGATCTATCTTTTGAGGATATGGGGGTACTGTCTAACCCTATGGATCGAAGGATGGATTACCTTCTTAAGAAGGCCTGGGATTCGTCACAGGGAAATCTTAAGCCAGCCATGGCAACCACGGTGGTGGCCCGCAACATGGAGTATTGGCTCACCCAGATTAGCGCACACATTGAAGCAGGGACAGCAAAGGAGACTATTCTATCCTCCTTTCCCATGCTTCTTAAAGGGATAGCCTACATAGCGGACGCTTCGGCGGAATCCGTGAGGATGTCGGCAAGGTCCTTGGCCCTGACCAACTCTGCCAGGAGAGCCTTATGGTTGAAGACCTGGCCTGGAGACAATGCATCCAAACTTAAACTTTGTGGAATCCCCTTTACAGGAGATCTACTGTTTGGACCAGGCCTTGAAGCGGTGCTAGATCGCACAGCAGACAAAAGAAAGGCCTTTCCTGTTAAAAGGAAAATTGGGGAACAAGCCAAAAGAAAGACTCGTCCCCAGAAAAGGGTTGTACCACCCCGTACGGTTCAGCAGAAGAAAAGTTGGGGACCCAAAAGCAAGGGCCCCGGGGGAGCAATTTTTCGCCCTCCTGAACAGCCCAAAAAATCTCAGTGACAGGGTCACGGTGGGAGGAAGATTGGGGGCCTTCCTCCCACAGTGGGAAATGATTTCCTCCAATCAGTTTGTCTTGGGGATCGTCAGAGGAGGTTACCATTTGGAGTTTTCGGAACTCCCTCCTCTGAGGTTCCTTGTCACCGAGCTGCCAAAATGCGCAGAAAAATCATCTGCCCTTCTTTCCTCTCTTCAGGAGTTGGAAGAACAGGAGGTGGTAGTACGGGTTCCAGTAGGAGAGACAAGCAGAGGCTTCTACTCTCACGTCTTCGTGATTCGCAAGCCTTCGGGAAAGTTCAGGCTCATCCTGAACCTGAAGCCCCTGAATGTCTCAGTTACCTACAGAAGGTTTCGGATGGATTCGGTTTACTCAGTAAAAGCACTCCTACCTCCGAACTGCTTCATGGCATCAATAGATCTGAAAGATGCATACCTGCATATTCCAATCGCAGAGTCCCACCAGCGTTTTCTCAGACTGGCAGTGAGAACTCCAATGGAAGTACTACACCTTCAGTTCAGAGCGCTTCCTTTCGGACTATCCTCTTCCCCCCGAATCTTCACCAAAGTGATGGCAGAAGTTCTGGCATTTCTGCGTCTCAGGGGAATCTCGGTGATCGCATATCTCGACGATCTCCTTCTGTTTGCCCCTTCCCCAGCACAATTAATTCAGGATTTACAGGTCACAAGAAACCTGTTAGTAAGCCTGGGTTGGCTCCTGAACCTGGAGAAATCCAACTTAATCCCTTCCCAGAGGGTCACTTTCCTAGGGTACGAGTTGGACTCAACAGTACAAAGGGTCTTTCTTCCTTTGGAAAAAATTCAAAAGATAGACAGGGCTCTGTTGTGTCTTCAGGGCAACCACCAGATCTCCATAAGGAAGATCATGTCAGCGCTAGGGTTGCTGACATCCGCTCTTCCAGCGGTTCAGTGGGCAGGGTTACATTACCGCCCTCTACAATTATTTGTGCTGAAGGTTTGGGATCACAGCCAGGAATCTTTGGATTCTCTGGTTTCGATTCCAGATCAGGTAAAGAGGTCCCTCTGGTGGTGGAGGAAGGGAGCAAATTTGTCCCAAGGTCTAGAGTGGGTCATGCCAACCTCCAGGGTGGTCACGACCGATGCAAGCAGCTCAGGTTGGGGGGCACACCTAGACTCCCAATTAATACAGGGTATTTGGGAAAAGAGGGACTCGAGGAGATCCTCGAATTGGAGGGAGCTGAGGGCAGTAGATCTAGCTCTCAGAACCTTTCAGAAGGAGCTCCGGGGGAAGCACGTAAGGGTAAGGTCGGACAACTCCTCGGTGGTAGCTTACATCAACAGACAGGGGGGCACCAGGAGCAAGTCCTTATGGGCCCTAGCGGAAGCCATCCTCAGATGGGCCGAAGCAAATATCCTGTCCCTTTCAGCAATCCACTTGAAGGGAGAACAAAATCAGGTGGCAGATTTTCTCAGCAGGAGAACTCTGAGAGAAGGCAATTGGGTTCTCAAGCAGGAAATATTCGAAATGATCACCCGGAGATGGGGGATTCCTGCAATAGATCTCTTTGCCGCAAGGGAAAATGCGAAGGTAGCAACGTTCTTCTCCATAAACAGGGGGGACGGGGCATTGGCGGTGGACGCACTAGCACAGAGTTGGGGTTTCTCCAGGTGCTATGCTTTCCCCCCTCCAGTGCTCATTCCAGCAGTATTAAGGAAATTTCAAGCGGAGAATACTACCCTCATTCTAATTGCACCTCACTGGCCCAGGAGGCCGTGGTTCTCGATCTTGAAGGGCCTGTCTGTAGAACCCCCCTGGATTCTCCCAGTGCAGGAGGATCTTCTGTCTCAAGGTCCGGTGTTCTGCCCTCAGGTAGGACGATGGAACCTGGCAGCGTGGCTTCTGAGGAAGAATTGCTAAAAGCCAAGGGCTTCTCAGACCGGTTGGTAGCCACTCTTCTAAACTGTAGGAAAAAGGAAACCCAGTCCATTTACTTAAAGGTATGGAAACGGTTTAACAGCTGGTGTTCAGAGGGTTCCTTCAACGTGCATAGCCCTATAGCCGTTCTAGAGTTCCTGCAGGCAGGGGCGGATAAGGGGTTAGCGCTTGGAACACTAAAAGCTCAGGTTTCCGCTTTGAGCGTGTTTTTAGAGAAACATCTAGCGTCAGATCCTTGGGTCGTAAGGTTCTTCAGGGCCCTAGGTAGGCAAAGACCAGCTTCAAGCTCCCCCTTCCCGGTTTGGGATCTTTCTTTAGTTTTACAGGTTCTCACAGGGGAACCTTTTGAGCCGTTAGAATCTTGCTCATTAAAGCTGATCACTCTCAAAACGGTGTTTTTGGTGGCGATCACTACAGCAAGAAGAGTAAGTGAACTCGAAGCCCTTTCTGTCAGGGCTCCCTTTTTTCAGGCTTTTCCGGATCGTCTGGTTTTGAAGATAGATCCGGCCTTTTTGCCTAAGGTAGCTTCTAGTTTCCACAGGATGCAGGAGATTGTGCTACCTACATTTTGTTCAAATCCAGTTAGAGAACAGGAACACATGTTTCACAGACTAGATGTTAGAAGATGTGTTCTTTATTATTTAGACTGCACAAGTCAGTTCAGAAAGACAGATTCACTTTTTGTTTTATTTTCAGGGGCCAGGAAGGGTTCCAAAGCCTCTAGACGTACCATAGCTAGATGGTTAAGGTTAGCCATTGGGCAGGCATACGTGGCAGGGGGATTAGATCCTCCAGCGGGCATTAGAGCACACTCAACCAGGGCCGTGGCAACTTCTCAGGCAGAGTGGGCTGGTGCGTCTCCGGAACAGATCTGTAGAGCTGCAACGTGGTCCAGTTTTTCTACGTTTGTGAGACACTATAGACTGGATCTTCTGTCAGCCAAAGACCAAGCCTTTGGTCGAAAGGTGCTACAGGCAGTAGTCCCACCCTAAGGTAATATACTCGCTTATCCTCTCTAAGGTGGCTGTCCTGAAAGACGATTGGGGAAAAATGGAATTACGTACCGGTAATGTCCTTTTCCAGGAGTCTTTCAGGACAGCACCGGTTCCCACCCAAATTGTTGCAGATCATCGGGAACTCATTGCATGAGATCGTCAGGTAAGACTTAAAAAGTTTATTTGTTTGACGTGTTCTTGTGTCTCCCCAGTTTGGCCGGAGGTACTCTGGAAGAACTGAGGAACGAAGGGAGGAGGAGGCTTAAATTATGAAATTGAAGGCGGTGTTTCCTCAGAGGGGAGGAGCCGGTGTCTCTCTAAGGTGGCTGTCCTGAAAGACTCCTGGAAAAGGACATTACCGGTACGTAATTCCATTTTTCCCACAAATAGAGCTTTCTTTTTGTGGTATTTGATCACCTCTGGGGTTTTTATTTTTTGCGCTATAAATGAAAAAAGACCGAAATTTCTTTTTAAAAACGCATATTTCTTTGTTTCTGTGATAAAATTTTGCAAATTATAATTTTTTTTTCATACATTTTGGCCACAATTTATACTGCTACATATCTTTGGTAAAAATAACCCAAATTAGTGGATATTATTTGGTCTTTGTGAAAGTTAGAGAGTCTACAAGCTGTGGTGCGAATCGCACAAAATTGATCACACCTGATGTACTGGTGGCCTATCTCATTTCTTGCGACCCGAACAAGTCAGGAAAGTACAAATACCCCCCAAATGACCCCTTTTTTGAAAGTAGACATTCCAAGGTATTTACTAAGATGCATGGTGAGGTTTTTGATGTTGTCATCTTTTTCCCACAATTCTTTGCAAAATGAAGATTTTTTTTTTTCTCACAAAATTTTCAATGTAATAGGTTATTTCTCTCACATGGCATGTGTATACCACAAATGACACCCCAAAATACGTTCTGCTACTCCTTCTGAGTATTACGATACCAAATGTGTGAGACTTTTACACAGCCTGGCCACATACAGAGGCCCAATATTGAAATAGCACCATCAGGCGTTCTAGGAGCATAAATTACACATTTCATTTCTCAACCACCTATTACATTTTTGAAGGCCCTGGAGCACCAGAACAATGGAAATGCCCACAAAGGGACCCCATTTTGGAAAGCAAACACCCCAACGTATAATCTATGAGGCATAATGAGTCGTTTGAATGGTTCATTTTTTTTCCAGAAGTTTTGGGAAAATGTGGAAAAAAATGAAAACGCATTTTTTTTTATGCAAAGTTGTCCATTTATAAGATATTTCCAACACATAGCATGTACATAGCAAAAATGACACCCCAAAATACGTTCTACTACTCCTCCTGAGTATAACGATACCAAATGTGTGAGCCTTTTACACAGCCTGGCCACATACAGAGGCCCAATATTGAAATGGCACCATCAGGCGTTCTAGGAGCATAAATTACACATCTTATTTCTCAACCACCTATTTTTTTTGAAGGCCCTGGAGCACCAGGACAATGGAAATGCCCACAAAGTGACCCCACGGGGCACTGACGACACGTGGCACTGGAGGCAGATGGCACTGGAGGCAGATGGCACTGGAGGCAGATGGCGCTGACAGATGGGGCTGGCAGATGGGGCTGGCAGATGTCGCTGGCAGATGTCGCTGGCAGATGGGGCTGGCACTGGCAGATGGTGCGGGCTATTTGCTCTGGCTAATTGCTCTGGCAAATGGGGCTGGCAGATGGCACTGCGGCTGGCAGATCGCACTGGCGCTGGCAGGTGGCACTGGCGGCACTGGGACTGACGGATGGCACTGGCGCTGGCAGGTGGCACTGGCACATGGCACTGGCGGCACTGGGGCTGGCGGCACTGGGGCTGACGGATGGCACTGGCGCTGGCAGGTGGCAGGTGGCACTAGCAAGTGGCACTTGCGGCACTGGCACTGGCGGCACTGGTGGTGGCAGGTGGCACTGGCGGCACTGGGGCTGGCGGATGGCGCTGGCAGGTGGCACTGGTGCTGGCAGGTGGCACTGGCAGGTGGCACTGACGGCACCAGGGCTGATGGCACTGGGGCTGACGGCACTGGGGCTGACGGATGGCACTGGCGCTGGCAGGTGGCACTGGTGCTGGCAGGTGGCACTGGCAGGTGGCACTGGTGCTGGCAGGTGGCACTGGCGGCACTGGGGCTGACGGACGGCACTGGGGCTGACGGACAGCACTGGGGCTGACGGGCGGCACTGGCAGGTGGCGCTGGCAGGTGGCACTGGCGCTGGCAGGTGGCGCTGGCAGGTGGCACTGGCGGCACTGGGGCTGACGGCACTGGGGCTGACGGCAGGCACTGGCGCTGGCAGGTGGCACTGGCACTACTGGCAGATGGCACTGGGCTGACAGATGGCACTGGCACTGGGCTGACAGATGGCACTGGCACTGGGGCTGACAGATGGCACTGGGGCTGACAGATGGCACTGGGGCTGACAGATGGCACTGGGGCTGACACTGGCACTGGGGCTGACACACAGATCGCTCTCCCTCCTCACACGCTGTCTCTGTGTGAGGAGGGAGAGACACGGCAATGGGAGATGATCTCATATGTTTACATATGAGATCATCTCCCATTGGCAGCTGCGATCGCGCTGTGAACGGCCGCTTTACCCTTTAAAAAAAAATGTGCATTTCATTTTTTATATTCTTAGGAGCCCACAGAGCTTTGCACTCATGATCAGCAGATCACAAGTGCAGTGACAGGCTCCTGCAGACACTCAGCACAGCTGCCTGCCTGTACATTCCATTATCCGTTAAGTGCTGGAAGTATCAATGAACTATGAGAACGCTTACCAGCACCCTCGCGGTTCATAAACTATAAGCCATCTGTTGAAATGATAGACTTGTAGTTCATGGACAGAGCCCCCTGCATCTGCGCTGTTCTTAAATTGTGACAGCAGGTACAGGTTGAGGATCCCCACTTGCTGTCCCAATGAGTGATCCCAATGAGTGATCGGAGGGGTAAGTCGGGCTTCTGCATTCCTATTACTACATGTTACACCCTAAATACGGGTGCAGCATGTTACTAAAGGTGAACTTATCCTTCTTTGTTTTTTATATGCATTTCAAACCTTACCTTTTAAGACTCCAAACTATTTTTTTCACGTGCTAGGACCTGCTCTTATACAATATATATAGGCAGGATCTTAAGTACGGTTACAATATGATGTTCTCATTAGAAGAAGATGTGGGACTGGGATTTCCCAATTTAGCTTTTTATTATAGGGCAGTTCTTTTAACTAGACTTTTGGATGGCTTGTTTTACTCAGCCAGTAAACAGTGGGTTCAGATTAAATCTTTCATATGTCCAATTCTGTTGACATTTCTGCCATGGATACTTCCTTTTGCTCACCCTCCACATACCTCTTTGCCTTTTTTTACATCAGCGTTTTTAAAAACATGGGATCCTTTTATTAGGGAACTAACAGTTTCCTCCTCAATAGGCCCAATGATGTCTATTCTTGGCAATCCTGTTTTCCCTGTCCTTGCACAACTTACTTAGATGATCTTCTATGTCTGTTTCACCAATTTATACCGCTCTATCCACTGATAATATACAATTATCATCATTTGTGAACAATACAGGTCACTCACCTGGGCAATGGCTGTCTTATTTTCATCTTAGGGACCTTTATTTGTTTCTTACAAAGAAAGGTTATTTAAATAGACCAATCACTCCATTGAAAAAATTCTGTGCTGGGACCCAATGTCCAGAGCGCCATATATTAGTGTTATATGCTTTGCTTGTGGCCCACCCCAAAATCGCCTATATTATATAGTAGAATGGGGAAAAAAATTGCATTGTATGATCTCATATCAAGAAACATTGAAAACAGTGGCCATTAGAATGGGGTCTGCTATTTCTGATTATTTTAAGGCGGGCAGGGGCACCAGACAGGGCTATCCATTGTCCCCTTTCCTGTTTTCTCTTGTTATGGGAGCCCCTGGCCATTGCCCTCAGATCTTCCGGGAGGATACAGGCAATTAGAGTGGGCACAATTCAAGAAACCCTTGCGCTATATGCGGACGATATGCTCCTATTCCTTAATGACCCTGGAGACTCACTAAAAGCAGTCCTGGAAATTTTTAATGATTTTGCCAAATTCTCCAGGTTGAGGGTAAATTGGAGTAAGTTGTCTATTCTACCGTTAGAAGATAAAGCTAGAGGGAGAGCCAACCCCAGTCTACCTTCGCAATGGGTTCCATTTCTCAAATATCTAGGAGTTAAAATTACAGCGAACATTAAAGACTACTTGTCCCTAAATCTACAGCTGAATTCCCTAAAACAGAAAGTACAAACGTGGACTAAACTACCAATGTCCTTGACGGGTAGGATTAGCCTACTTAAAATGAAATTCCTTCCAGTAGTACTATACCTTTTACGCCATGCTCCAACATGAATTCCGAAATCATATTTTAAGCAACTGAATGGCATAATAGGCTATTTTCTTTGGACACCAAAACCCCCTAGAATAGGAATTTAAATATTACAGGAACCAGGGAACTGGGGAGGGTTGGCCCTACCAGACTGGCAAAAATACTACTTGGCCGGTCAAATGGTATTCGCACATAGATGGTTAATAATGGATGAGACGCGGCCACAGCACTGGAAGTGGCCCAACTAGGCTCATATGAAAGTTTACGTCTGGCATTATTTAGACGTCTTAGATCAGACTTGCCAATGACATAAACTATGAAAGGAACAGTCAGAGCATGGAAGGGGGCAGTAAAATTAGCTAGTCCCAGTTTTCAGGGAATGTCCCCATCCACCCCATTGTGAATGAACCCAACTTTACCCCACTTCTACAATATACCCGATCCTATGATAGGGGCAGTAAAAGGGATAAAAACACTAAATGACATCACTTCTTACACAGAAGCTATTACACACGAGCTAGATTGGCAAAAATCTTTGGTACGGCCTCGGCGGACTGCTGGAGATTCTCCGCCTCTCCCGCCAATGCAGAACACATATTCTGAAATTGCCCTCTGATACAGCAGTTTTGGAGGGAAATAACTGAGTGCATTTCAGATCTTTTATCCATACTTATACCAATGAGGGTGAGGGTTTGCCTGCTGGGACTGGTAGAGGAGGTGGTACCGGCCAGAGCGCTGAGAACACTTCTCTCTATTCTACTATTTTATGGGAGGAAGGCTATATTGCTCAAGTTGAAAGATGTGAAGGCTCCAGATATAAACTTCTGGAAAGGTCTGGTAAACAACATGATGCCTTACTATAAGGCAACTTATAGGGCCAGGGGGTTGTGGGAAGAAATTTGAAAAAGTATGGCAGGTCTGGTTCAACTCGGACAGTACAGTAGGATAAGATGAGGAGCCACATCATTAGGCGAATAATAAGGTATTGTTAGAAATTATAACTGACCAGGTAGACCAATAAGTGTCATGTAAAAAGAGATGTACAGATGCAAATAACATGATGCCTATGGGTCTATAAATGTAATATGATTCACCCTCCTCAGTGTGGAGAAGGCCTAAGCAATGATAAGAGAGTAAATAACAAAACAAGAGTGGAAAATACCTACGAACAAATGTTAAAACATCTAGGCAATAGAGCTGTAACAAGGAAGGGTGTAGAAAAGGGGAGGGAAGTTGGGATCTTATTTAGCAGACTGTGTTAATCAGCAGTGTTTTTGTTGTTTATTTTTGGCCCTGCATGGCCGCACCATCGGGGTAGTGCCATGTTGATGCACCCCAGATGGGAAATGTTATATTTTAATGTTCTAGAAAAATCTCAATAAAAAGAATAAAAAATAAAAAAAAATTGAAAACTTTCTTCCCGATTCATAAAATAATTTTAAGCTAAAGCTAAACTAAATGGTACCAATATCCCACTAGATTACATACTATCTAATGTCTGCTGAAGATGTCAAAATCACCCAGGCATGCTGCTCCACCTATGGTCAACATGCCCTTGCATTATCCCCTGTTGATCAGCTATCTTTGACATATACAATCATACATTAGGTATTCAGATAATTTGTTCTCTTCAAATTGCATTATTATCAATTCTGGCTGGGTCCAATGACTGCTGCTAAAAATGGTCCTCTGTTTTTTTTGTTTTGTTTTTAAGATATGTTTTTTGAGTTTTATCAAACAGGTGTACAAAGAGAATCCCTAATACACCCCCCCCCCCCCCCCCCAAAAAAAGAAGAAAAGATAAACAATTACGCCATTTCACATTCTCTCACAGTGCCTACAAATCACAGGGAAAGCGCATAACAAACCGAAGTTGCGTGCTCTATGACAAATTATACATTATCCAGAAACATGGAAAGACAACATTTTTATTTTGGATCTAAAAAAGTGAAAGTAAAGGGATTAGAAAGCCACCTGCTCCATATTTTATTAAACACTTTTTTGTTTTTTTTCCTAAGTTCGAAAGTGAGTTTATACAAGGGGAGAGAGTCATTAATAAGTTTAAGCCAGTGTAGGTAAAACCAACTCTTTCCAGGGCAGTAAAAGTATAATATGCATAAAACACTTTTGGCATATTGAGAAATTGTCAGGTCTCTAAAGATTCCCAGGAGACAGTTTTTGGGATGTAAAATATCAGAAAAGCCCAGCGTGGAAGAAATAAACAAACCCACTTCCTCCCAAAATCTCTAGACTATCGTGCAGGACCAGAAACAATGTAGGAAATCGGCAACCTGATCACAGCCTCTGAAGGTCTGCTGAAGGTCGTAAAACCATTTTAAGTAATCGGGTGGATGAAATGCAATAGCTGCAAAGATTAGAAGAGCTAATTGTTATTTTATACAATAGTTATGCTACATTTTTGGAAATTGTGGTCTCTGTGGATCAATTTTTTCTACAATTCCCAGATTTAGAGAACTGTTGACATTTGGTGACTCTTGATCATTGGATTTATTACGCTAAGATATGGTGCAGTGAGGTCTAGATATCTTCTGTATTCCCTTTTTTCTTTTCAAATGGCCACTTAGCCATGGAATCATGGTCATGTGCGAAACATAGGAAGTTAATGAGGGCCTGCGTATTGAGGGTAATTTTGTTATGTATTGATATACCCCAATATGTAGGAATGTGTATATATGTCTTTTATTTTATTTTTTCTTGTTTCTATAAGAATTACTTATTTGTTTTGTAACCTGCCATATGACTGCTCTTTAATGTACTGTGTCTCTGATTGTACTTTGTACTGCACTTTGTACAAATATTTAAAAATGTTTCATTAAAAAGATATAATCTAAAAAAAAAAAACTCATGAACCCCATATAACAATGACTCATTATCTTAACTGTAAAGTATCAACATCATCACAGTAACCTCTGGTGCCTTTCTTAATATATTTCTGCCATATATTACTATCATGAGCACTCCCTAGCCTTATTTCAATATTTCCTGACAAAATCAAACTGCCCACTACAGGACCTGTATGGCTTTTCACCAGTATCATTTCCCTTACTCTCCCAGATTGGAGATATCTCTGCTCTCACAAAAAGCATTGAAAGGGGAACTCCGCATTGTGCAAACAGAGGTACATTCTACTCTTGCTTGCCACCACACTGGCACACACATTTCAGAAGTCTCTTACAAGTATGTTTTCAAGAGCGATGTCTGACTATTATATTCTGGGTCACACCAGCTGTATTACAAGCAGGGCATTTATGTGGCTTGGCATTTCTTTGTAAACTACAGTGACTCTTAGGCTGTCTGGTAAGTATTTCCAGCTATACGACCTTTATGGAGTCTTGCGGTAACATAACTCCACGTGTCGACCTAGCTTTGGGTGTCTGGGACAAATATACTTAAAAGCTCTTAATGAGACTTTTTCTTTAAGTCAACACTTTTACATGTTTTTCATTTTCGTCATTCACTGTACTTGGTACCATACCACCCAAAGTTTCTATGTCCGTTTTTACTGAGGAGTATCCAACTTGCTGCAGTTGTCAGCCCCTTCTATCGTATCAAATTGGTATTTGGGAATCTTCATACTTTTGGTTTCTACCATGGTAACCAAACTATCTGGAAACCAGCAATATATTTCCATTTTTACCATTGTCAGTAACATCAACAATTTGCTTTTCAGACTCTGTTCAGGCAGGGTAATGTTTGCAGAAGGAGTACACACACAGATGAGCGGCTATCTCTTACAGCAACCTCATGAAACACAGACTAATCTGTTGTCTGATACTCTGTAGGCAAATGTTGTGACATTTGTCATTTTAATATAAGCATCCAAGTTTCTATGTATACTTTTAACAGGGGAGAACCCTTCTGACACGACTCTCCATATCCAACATTTCCCCTTGCACTTCAGGGACCTTATTGGGTTTATCAAACACCCCAAATGCTTTACCCGTGCTTGTGTACTTCGACACTTTTACAAATCCCTCTCTACTTTGCAACACCAACTGTTTAACCCTTTCATTGGTTACAGTGCGGATTTTGGCTACTTTCCAATCAATACTCGGCTCTTCCATTGCAGGAGGGTTGTCCTGCTGTTGCAGAAAGAGCACCCTTTATTGTAAGTTGGCAAGCAGCACATCAGACTTGATAAGCAGAAATGGTTTTCATCACACTGTTACATTGAGTGGCCCCCGATATTTTGGCTTCCTTAATATGTCCTCTGTCTTGCCTTCCATGCACCAAATTAACTTTAAGCAGCTCAGCAGTGGACCGTGGGACTTTGTGCATTGCCATTAAAGTTGAAATTTATTTTGAAAATTAAGTCCTGATAGATGACTTCAGGCTGGCACCTATTGCAGGTATAGCTATAAAAAACTAAAAAATAAGTGCTTTCTCACCATACTTGGCACATGCCCCATTGCTCTCTATTTTTAGGCACTATGCGGAAAATGTAGAGGTGAATCTGCTAACAGTCTAAAGCTTTACTACTGTTCAGGGACTGTGGGTTTCAGCAAAATGGCAGCCTCTGACAAGGAGAAACAAGAGCAATGCTGGAGGCAATTTAGGTCCCTTTCACACGGGGCGGACCCGCTCAGCGGGGGATATTGCTCTGTTGATCCTCGCTGAGCAGGCAGATGACAGGTCCATCTCTGCTCACTGTGCAGGAACGGACCTGTCAGAGCCTCGCTGTTCAGCAGGTGCTTAGAATAAGCACCTGCTGTAACGGTGTGAAACATGTTAGTGGTTTTATCATTGCTGCATGGATTTATTATAACAATAAATAACTAGTTTTCATTGGAGTGTGGCCTTTTTGTTCAATTTTTTCCCTTCTTCAAAAACTTATACATCAAGACCCCTCCTTGGTGTCCAAAGGTCTGCTCACCATAAGGTGCACACACCCTCCCCTACTCCAACCCTCCCCCTGCCCAGTTTTCTTTCACACTATATTTTCTTTCTCCATTTTATCCGCTGCGATGGGCAGAATCTTACTATTTGAATTACCATTTTTCTCACCATTTATTAATGTACTAACCGTTTCTTTAGCTATGTCCTTGTTATATTCCCCCTCTCCTACACTTTGACGGGTTGTCTAGGAGGAGCCAATTTTGCTGTGCTACATAGGGCTATTTTGCACTCCTGTATGCAGGTACAAAACACAAGGAGGTTTATTTACTAAGGCTACTTTCACACTGAGCCACTTTGTAGGTGCTATAGTGCTAAAAATAGTGCCCTGAAAGAGACGCTCAATTCACTCCAATGTGAAAGCCCTGAGGGCTTTCACGCTGGAGCGGTGCACTTGCAGGGCGGTCAAAAAAGTCCTGCAAGCCGCATCTTAGCAGCGCTATAGGAGTGGTGTATTCACAGCTCCTAAAGCGCCCCTTCCCATTGAAAACAACGGGGCATCGCTGAAAACCCGCCGGCAAAGCCCTGCGGCAGCAGCGGCACTTTGCGGGCGGTTTTAACCCTTTTTCGCCAGCTAGCAGGGGGTTAAATCCTGATTCACCGCCGGCGCCTGCCTGCCCCAGAATGAAAGTAGCTTAAAACTGGAGAGTACAAAATCTGCAACAGCTGTGCATTGTAGCCAATCAGCTTCTAAGTTTAGCTTGTTCAATTAAACTTTGACAATAAAACCTGGAAGCTGATTGGTTTCTATGCAGAGCTGCACCAGATTTAGTAGATCAACCCCATTAGATGCTGCATCAGTGACTCCTTAACCCAAAGCATACATCGTTTATAGGAATCAGCAGACCCCGAGCAGCAGGAGCTCCATTTTTGTCAGCATCCTCCACCATCTGTGTGATTAGGTCCAAATAGAGAGCTTTACAGGAGCTCAGTCCACTCAGAGAACTTGCGCTCTAGGGCTTCTGTCCACTTTTTTCAACAAAAGTATAGCCTCCTAGCTATTTGGTCTGTTTGGATCCTCAGCCGGCTTTAGCACAGACAAAACATCAGAGTGTTTAGAATGCCTGTTTATAAGGCCTAGACAGGCATGGACAAACGTTCCTAAGTTCTGTCTATACACATGTGATGCTGAAGTGAAACTACGCTGCATCTGAGCACCACAAACTAAAAATGCAATTTAATTAATTTTTTAATAGTCAAAGCAAATGCACCCATCCGTCCATGTCTCAATGCTTTATTTTGCTGAGAAATCACTTTGAAAAGATAAAAAAAACACCCCTTAGCATTTCAGACTGTATACATCTTGACTAAGGGAAAATGATTCATGTAGCATTAACTTCTTGGAATCCATCTGCCCTTAGCGCAGGCATGCAGGAAGAAGGATGTGCTTAGCTGAGAAAAGCCCTCCTCCCGTCCTGAGGACTCCTGAAATGTATGAAATGATTTGCCTAGGTAACTAAGTAACTAAAGAAATGTAAAAAAAAAAAAAAAAAGCTTAAAACAAGTAAATATGGTATACATTCCTATCTATTTACTCATATTAACAGCCTAAGGATTAACCACTTTAAGACCAGGGCTTTTCTGACACTTTTTGTTTACATGTAATAATCAGTATTTTTTTTTTTTTTTTTTGCAAGGACCCCCGAACATTATATATATATATATATATATATATATATATATATATATAATTTTTTAAAGCAGAGGCCCGGAAAATAAAATGGTGGATGTTGCAATTTTTTAAGTCATACGGTATTTACCATGGGATTTTTCAAATGCTTTTTATTTTTTTTTAAATACACTTGTGTTTTTGTGCATGAAAAAAAAAAAAATTGATTGGTAAAATATAAAAGATGATGTTACACCAAGTAAATAAATACCAAACATGTCACGCTTTAAAATTGCGTATGTCTCTGCAATGGCGAAAAATTACATAAATTGTATTATCCACAGGCGACGCTTTAAAAGCCTTTACACGTTTTCACTTAATTTGCTACCCTCAGTCTGACGTTTGAGGTGATACCTCACATGTGTGGGGCAATCCCTGTTTGTGCACTTGTGGGACCAACACATACTCTCACCTCTTTGTGTGCAAGCACGGGGTGGGGGGTCAGGGGTGCATTAAAAAAAGTTCTTTTTTTTTTTTCACTGTTGCTTTAAATTATTATTCTGTTTATTAGCCATTAGGATTACTTTTACAAGAAAGCTGTCTACTGGCTGAATAGAACAACCAAAACCGAGACGATGCCTATAGCTGAAGGCATCAAAAGCAGGGATATTGTTAGGAACACCAGGTATTTAACACAAAAAGGAAGCAATACAAAGAGAACAGGATTTTTTAAAAACACAACTACATGGTCCCATATCAACTACAAGGGGCACATATTAGGAACATTAATTTTTAGGGTAGCACACTCTTTAACTTGTGTAGACATTTTAGCTTGAGCTATTGAGTCTTGTAAATAATAGGCTTTTCTTTTTTTTTTTTTTTTTTTTTTTTTTTTGCTATAGAGGGGTTAAGGAGTTGCAGAGGAAATCAACTGAGCTAAACCTAAATATCTTTTATTTTTATTTTTTTAGTCAAATGCAAAAAAAAAAAAAAAAGTCAAAACCATGAAGATGATTATATAATCAATTTTGCAGTCACTGACTTTTTTTTCCCTCTGCTATGTAAAGTTAAATTCCTTAGATGAAGAAAAAAAATTATATTAAGGGAGGCTATATGTAAGCATTTAAGTTTATTTTACCTTCTGACTTAAAAAAGAAAGAAAATAGACTTTGCGTGATGCAGTCTAAGAACTAGCCTTGCAGGAATTGGTATTTTCTGAAGCAGTACATTGGTGTATCTGTATCAGTTTACATTAGCTGTAATTGGGCTGATCATCTTGCTATGCTGTCTTCTGCGGTTGTGTATTTTCCCCACATCTGGCAGTTTTTCATCCCCCTACGGTTTTTGACGATGACAAAGAGATTTTCCGATGCATGTTTAAAAAAAGACTCTTTCTATCACTGACTGGGAGAGGTCAACAGACAAGGCTACCTATTACACCGAAAAAAATAAAATAGTTAAGAAAGATGGATTAAGGATTTTGGCAGGAGCACAGAGTTATTTTTCTTTAGGGGAAGCTGTGATTGCCTTGGTTTAAAATTCTTTAGCCTAGGAGTTGAATGGGATATTTCAGGCATCGGAAGCGATTTTTGCCTTTGGTTTGATTAACAAACTTTGCCTTTGGCTACATTAACTCAGAAGGCCGGCATATGCAAACAATGCCTCCTTACATCAGTACTATGGGAAGACGGTTCAAGATGTTTCCACATGTGCTGCTAGAGTTGGCCTTTTGCTTCTCAAACTTTAAGCTAACCCCCTACAATTGATTTATGATCTCCAAATGGCTACTAACTAGATGTTTTGTCTGGGTTTAGATTGATATTGGTCTGTTTTCCGATAGATCTACATTATTGCATACATTGATCTTTTTGTTAGGGACATTTTCCTAACTTGACTAGCCATGCCTATAAGTTAAAGTTCTGTTGTGTTTACCATTTATCTCTACTACTTACTGAAGTATTGTAAAGACTGCTTTCAGGGATTAAAGTGGAACTGAAGCCATACGTTACATTTTAGTAAAGGCCACCAACACTCTCCCCTGCACTTACGGTTAATGAAAAAGCAGACCTCAGATCTGATGTTATTGCAGCAACCATCAGACTCCCAGCACTCCTGCTTTGTTTACATGTGTTCTTTCTGGGCAAGTTGAACACAGTGAAATAATTTGTCCTTAAAATTTGCAAAGCTTCTTGTTTTACTTCCACTTTCTCTCCATAGCTCAACTCCTTTCTGTTAGCCTTCTAATATCTAATGCCAACACAGGTAAGGTGCGCTGGAAGAGTTTAGATATTAAAGCGCTGAGTCCCGACTTGAAAAAACACTTTTTCTATTGTAAAGTCTTTTGACTGAATTGCTCAACAGAGACTGTAACTAGAGAGATCAGTGAAGGTTATTTTAGGCATACTTACTTCTTGTTAAGAAAAAAAAAAATATATATATATATATATATAATATAGTATTTAAATGTCAATAGCCTGGCTTTATACTTTAGTATGTGATGAACGCTGGTGTCAGATCCCTGCCCTCCACGCTAACTGGCGACGAAGGACCGGCCAACCTCACATCACGCTGTCACTTACGTAACAATGCCACACTCAGCTGCACCCAGCACAAAGATTTTCCAGCTTGTGGGATCACAATCTAGGTGCGGGCAGCCTGAGAGCGATTGTCACTGGGCTAATTACACAATTAACTCTTTAACTGCCACCACCCCCGCTTTAAAAGACAGAGCCGGGGGGACTCGTAATTAGTGTTTTACTTCCATCAGCTCATCCCCCCACAGCGATTACCTTTTGTATCATTTGACCATTCATTTTTAGATTGTAAGCTCTAACAAGCAGGGCCCTCTGATTCCTCTTGTACCAAATTGTAATGTAACTGTAATATCTGCCCTCGTGTTGTAAAGCGCTGAGAAAACTATTGGCGCTATATAAAACCTGTATAATAATATAAAACCTGTATAATAGTAAAATGAGGTATGTGGTAGAATACACCTGAAGAGGCCTAGCCAGCTGAGAACAGAGGATGCGAGGAGGTTTTTTTTCTTTCTTATGTATTACAATTTTAAGCCCTAGTCTTTAACCGCTTGCCTACCGGCTCACACTGATATACGTTGGCAGAATGGCACGCCTACGCAAACTGACGTACCTGTACATCAGTCCACAAAAGCATTGTAGCGGGCGCGTGAGCGTGCCCGCGGGTCACACGGACTCAATGTCCTCCGACAGCCCTATGTAAACACGACATTTCCCTGCTCTGCCTAGTAACACGACAGAGATCTACTGTTCCCTGTCATCCGGAACATCGATCTCTGTCATGTCAGTGGTAGCCACCCCCCCCCACAGTTAGAACACGCTGAGGGAACCCACTTTACCCCTTGATCACCCCCTAGTGTTTAACCCCTTCCCTGCTAGTGCCATTTATACAGTAATCAGTGTTTTTTTTTAGCTCTAATCGTTGTATATATGTCAGTGGTCCCAAAATAGTGTCAAAAGTGTCCGATCTGTTCCCTGCAATGTCACAGTTCTGATAAAAATCTCAGATCACTGCCATTACTAATTTAAAAAAAAAACAATAATAAAAATGCCGTAAATCTATCCCGTTTTGTAGACACTATAACTTTTGCGCAAACCAATCAATATACACTTATTTAAAAAAAAAAAATTTTTTTACTAAAAATATGTAGAAGAATACATATCGGCCTAAACTGAGGAAGAAATTAGTTTTTTTATATATATTTTGGGGATATTTATTATAGCAGAAAGTAAAAATAAATTGTCAGTCTTTTTTTGTTTATAGCGCAAGAAATAAAAACCGCATAGGTGATCAAATACCACCAAAAGAAAGCTCTATTTGTGGGACAAAGGGATGCAAAATTTTGTTTGGATACAGCCTCGCTTGCTTGCTACAAAACTGGGGACTCATGGAGTGGGGTAGGATTATAGAGTAGGTGCCTATACTGTGTCCTGTATTATACTCCAAGATATGGAATTTACAGGTCAAAATTCCTCTTTTTAAATGTGCTTTCAGGTGTACTTCCCTTGGACGCTTGCATATTTGTTTTATTTTGTTTTATATATTCTCCCTAGACTATTGACTGCTATGAAAGCTGCATGAGGGTCACTTAACATCACTCCAACTGCAGAACAGTTTGTTGACCAGTACACTTTTCCAGGCCCTTCTCTAATGCTTGATGTTCTCCTGGAAAAAAAATTGTGGGAACTCACCCAACATCCCCGACCTCAAAAATAAAAAAGTGTGTTTGTGTATGTATATACAGTATATATAATACGTACTCAATGTGCGGACGTGCTACAGTAGATGGTCAAAGAATGTGCAAACATGCTACAAGAGACTGCAGACCTAGTACAAGAGATGGAGTCAGAACGTAAGGACAGCTGATAGCACAGAGCAATGTGGGGTGCATTGCTCTATGAGATGGGGTGGGGGCAGGGTGCATAGTGAGGGGTGCAGGGTTCTATGGGGTAGGGGCAGGGTGCATAGTGAGGGGTACAGTGTTCTAATGAGGTGGAGGCAGGGTGTATAGTGAGGAGTGCAGTGTTCTATGGGGTGGGGGCAGGATGAGGAGTGCAGGGTTCTATGAGGTGGGGGCAGGGTAAAAAGTGAATGGTGCATTGTTCTATGGGGTGGGGGCAGGGTGAACAGTGAGGGGGCAGGGTTCTGAAAGGTAGATCAGTATGGAGTGAGGGGTGCAGGGTTCTATGGGGCGGGGGCAGGGTGAACAGTGAGGGGTGCAGGGTCTTTGGGGTGGGGGCAGGGTGAACCCGTGAGGGGTGCAGGATTATATGAGGTGGGGATAGGGTGAATGGTGAGGGGGGGGCAGGGTTCTGAAGGGTAGATCAGTGCAGGGGTGCAGGGTTCTATGGGGTGGGGCTAGGGTGAACAGTGAGGGGTGCAGGTTTTTTTGGGTGGGGGCAGGGTGAACAGTGAGGGGTGCCAGGTTCTATGGGGTGGGGGCAGGGTGAACAGTAAGGGGGGCAGGGTTCTGAAGGGTAGATCAGTATGGGGTGAGGGGTGTAGGGTTCTATGGGGTGGGGTCAGGGGGAACAGTGAAGGGGTGCAGGATTTTATGGGGTGGGGGCAGGGTTCTGAAGGATATATAAGTATGGGGTGAGGGGTGTAGGCTTCTATGGGGTGGGGGCAGGGTGAACAGTGAGGGGGTGCAGGGTTCTATGGGCTGGGGGTAGGGTGAACAGTGAGGGGGCAGGGTTCAGAAGAGTAGATCAGTATGGGGAGAGGGGTGCAGGGTGGTACATAGGGCCAGAAGAGGATTAGAGGATGGAGTTGGAGGTGGGGTGCATAGTGAGGGGTACAGATAGCCTGGCATGGTCAGAGAGAACACAGCTCAGAGCCGGGAGTAGTCAGGCAGAGAAGAGGGCAGCTGGTACTCACGACTTGGTCAGCAGCACATTCGCTTGGCTGGGGGGGTCAATACCGCAGGGGAGGGACCTGGGGACTAGAACACACGGGAGGGATTCAGGGACACAGATACAGCCAGCTGCTCACTGCACTTGCGTCCCCCCCATTCACTTCTGATATGCTGCCGCTGCTTCATGTCAGTCAGAGAGAGCAAGGCAGCAGGCAGAGCTGGGGGAGCCGTGCAGGGGCAGTGAAGTCTGTCCCTCCATCACCCACTCCCAACTCCCAGCCAGGACGCAGCTGCTAATGGGAACGGCGTTCCTGCTGAAGAAAAAGTACAAGAATGCAATTTCCATGCATTCCCATAGGACTTGAGCCCTGATATTCTCCCAGAAGACTTTTAGCCAGGATGCCAGTTTCACTTACAGGCATACAGTTCAATGTGCCTTATGATTGCCTCACACCCATGTATGAAATACAGCCGTGAGACAACAAAGTGTTGTTAGATGGTTCATTAATAGAACTAAAATTATTGTTTGTCAAAAAATAATAATTTCCCTTTGATGAGAAAATTAAACTCACTGTTAATTCTAATTACATGTCAAGGGGGTCATTTTCTGAGTGTGCTTGACAAACTTTTTAGTTTTAGTCTATAGAAAGGCATTTGGAGATCCATTCACTGACTGGTTCATTTCAGTTTAAGGTACCGTACATATACCCTTCAATACCAGGCCCAACATATCTCTTAAGGGCTATCATTATGATTGGCTCTGTGTGTGCTGTTGTCTGATGCCACATTAGAAGTGGGTTGCTGTACCAGACACCTTTTATAGGTGCCAAATATAGAGCTGGGTGACTGACAAACTGCTATTTATTGACCTTTCACAATGGACTGCAATGAATTAGTTTCAATTGTCTGCAAACCAATTCTGTGTACTCCCGAAAATCACGAAATACTTAATCCCTGCGTCTGGAAAGCATTATTAAACTGCTCTGTCACAGGGCTGAAATGTAGATTACAGTTGATTTTAGCTACTTTGTATAATGGCATAAAATCATCAGTTTATAATACAAAGTTTGTGAAACTTTTTGTGGATTTGTGCATGATTGTCTTCCAAAATGGGATCTGTTCTTCATCTATGTCATAGTAATAATAAATAACAAGGTAATTGCTATTTTCAATTATTTGCCAAGTCATTTTTTTTGGTAAGTGGTTCTAAAGGGTGAAGTTTTTTTTTATCTTAATGCATTCTATGCATTAAGATAAAAAAAACCTGTGTGCAGCAGCCCCCCTAATACTTACCTGAGCCCCATCTCGAACCAGCGATATTGCAGGAGAGGCTTGGCTGTCCGGGACTCTCCCTTCTTATTGGCTTAGACACATAATGGGAGCTGTGGGCCGTCATTGAGCCAACGAGGAGAGAGCCAATGAGGAGAGGGGGGGGGCAGGGCAGAGTCGCCGCTCCATTTCTAAATGGAGCAGTGGCTGGGGTGCCCCCATAGCAAGCTGTTTGCTGTGGGGGCAGGAGGGAGGGCCCAGGACTGCCAGCAGTGGACCCGAGAAGAGGAGGATTTGGGCTGCTCTGTGCAAAAACACTGTACAGAGCAGATAAGCATAACACGTTTGTTATTTTTAAACAAACAAGAAAAAGGACTTTAGTATCACTTTAAACTCATTTTGGATCAGATACACCTTGGCATTATGCTCTACAGCTGTCTGTTACAACCTGGAAATCACTAGCCAGGTCCTTGGGAAGTTGTTCTTGCATGTGTTTTATTTTTTCTCCAAAGGTAACAACTATTTACATTTTGTAAAAAATTTATCTTTCTCACTTCTGTCCATATAACAGTGTGGTGGAAGTGCTTTATAACAATCAGGTGGAATTCGGCATGCTTATAGCCAGGGCCGGTGCTTCCACTAGGCAAACTAGGCAGCCGCCTAGGGCACACTGCTGCCTAGGGTGCCCGGCCACTGGTGTTCCCACTCTCTTCTCTGTGCAGCAAGCATCTAAGTCTCACCATGAGCAGGCAGCTGCCGCTCCATTCGCACATAGTGTCAGAGGCGTAGCGGAGGAATGGAAGCAAGCAAACCTTCATTGATGGGAGCTGGTGAGGCTGCATTTGATGGGCATTGGTGAGGCTGCATTTGATGGGCGCTTCATTAAAAAGATGGGGTATATATGGGCAGGGAAAAGGGGGTGGAGCCGGGGGTGGTGGTAAAATGAGGTTTCGCATAGGGTGTCAACAATTCTTGCACCAGCCCTGCTTATAGCACAACTCAAAACCCCAGTTTCCCTTGCAGTGTGGCTGTGCATTCAGTGCAAGGGTTAATAGCTTTTTTTCATCTAGGGGAGGTGAAAAACTGTTTTACTTACCTGATTATCCACTCCTCTGGCAAGCAGCACTCCCCTATGATCTGGTGGTGGACTGTTCCTCTGCCTCCTTACATCTACTGCAGAGCTAAGGATTCTGTTCTGGTCTTGATGATGCCAGGACTCTAGATTGGTGGAGCGTGGGGGTGCAGATGCTGTGGAAACCGCTGTAGCTGCGAGGAAGTGTGGTGTATCAGGTAAGAAAGTCTCTTTATTTAGACCACTGCGAGGGATAATTTTTTATTTGTCTGGAGTTGGGCTTTAATTGAGAGTATTTTTAGGCACATTGTTATCTTCCATGGTAACCTCTCACGAGTAAAACTCTTGTTTAGTGTTTTTCTCAAGTTAGGCTCATGATTATGGAAGCTAGCAAGTGTAAGCCCTTGTACACACGGTCAGACATTCCGACGGAAAATGTCCGATCGGACCGCGTTGTCGGATAATCTGACCATGTGTGGGCTTCATCGAACTGTTTCCATCGGAATATCCGACCGACAAAGTTTTAGAGCTGGGCTATAACATTTTCCGACAACATGATCTGATCAGACTTTGTCCGATCGTTTGTAGAGAATTCCGATTGGACAAAGTACCACGCATGCTCAGGTCAAATACCTAGACCAAAGCTATTGGCTACTAGCCTGAACGTAGTCCCGTCGTAACGAAATAACGTCGTCACGTTACGAACGATCGGATTTTCCGATAACTTTGTCCGACCGTGTGTATGCAACACCAGTTTCGGACAAAATCCGATTGATTTTGTTGTCAGAATGTCCGATCGTGTGTACAAGGGCTAAGAGATAACTTCAGGCCCATACCTGGTCCTTTGTTACCAGTCTAAGGATTGTGAGATATGTTCTTATTATAATCTTTATTGGATGCCCACTTCCAATAGTAAACTGTTTTACAGTGAACTGCTGGGGGCCTAGGACTTTAGAATCCCCCCTTGTAGCTCTTGTAGAAGTAGTTTTTTTGTTATTAAATGTTTTTTCTCTTTGTGGTGTTGTTCTAAGTAAGTTTGGTTTAAAAAAATATATTCGGTTTGATTTGTTTATTTGATTTTAATTTGTGACTTCATTTTTCTCATCTTCAAGATGGATAATCCTCCCTCCTGGCGCTAAGATTATGTCAGATTTTTGAATCTTAAAGCAGTACATTGTTTTGCATAGAAATTTTGCATTTTATATTGTAGGCCTGTAATTCTTAGGCCGCGTACACACGGGCGGACTGTCTGTCCAACTAATTCTGTCAGACAATCCGACAGACAGTCCGTCCTACTTTTGAATGAACGGACTTGACCACACACGACGAACAGACAGTCCGCTGAAAGCTTGCGCGATGACGTGTACAGCACGTATGACGGGACTAGAAATACGACGTCCAATACACTGCAATGCAACCTTCGGCCGTGTAAATCCTTTCTGAGCATGCGCCATACTTAGTCCGTCCAACTTGCCTACTCACGAGCGGACTGTCCGCTGAAACCAAGTTTGGACGGACAATATTACGGAAATTCCGAAAGACTTAGTCCGCCAGACTGTCCGCTGAAAAAGTCCGCTGAAGCCCACACACGAGCGGATTGTCCGCTGAAACACGTTTCAGCGGACCAAGTCCGTCAGACAGTCCGCCCGTGTGTACGCGGCCTTAGGAATAACACACTTAAATCTGTCCAAACAAGAGTCTAGTAGACATCCCAGGTATAATAAAGTTTGAAACATGAAATTATAATATAATAAATAACTATAAATAATTCTAAAAAAAAATAATAATAAAATAAATTTCCCCACGAATCATTATCGCTCAAGTGTTCTAAATTATTGTTGCTGTTTTCTAGCTGGTCTAAAACCAATTTTAACATAAAGGGACACTTTTTGATTGCCATGGACATTCTCAAGTTTCCAGGCAGGAAGAACAGTATATATAATATAAAACTGCATGCAGGGCACTGGCAAAGCACTAGGGACAAAAGGGAGGTGAAATGATTTGATACAGTACACTGTAATCTGTAAGATTACATTACTGTATGTGCTATGTTTTTTGTACTTTTTGAATTTGCTGCCGGGCTCCGCCCCCATGCGTTGCAACGCTTGCAGGGAATGGAGGCAGGAACACAGAGCATGGGGTGGAGGACACGGGGGTGGGACAAGTCGCAGGATCCTGGTGACAAGGTAAGTACGCTGTACCAGGATTCTGCAATTAAATCCCGAATGTGGCTCGGGGTTACCGCTAATGATGCTGAAATGTAACCACTTACAGACTGGACCATTTTGCTGGTCAAAGACCAGACCACTTTTTTGCGATTCAGCACTGCGTCGCTTTAACTGACAATTGCGCGGTCGTGCGACGTGGCTCCCAAACAAAATTGATGTCCTTTTTTTCCCACAAATAGAGCTTTCTTTTGGTGGTATTTGATCACCTCTGCAGTTTTTATTTTTTGCGCTATAAACAAAAATAGAGTGACAATTTTGACAAAAAACACATAATTTTTAACTTTTTGTTATAATAAATATCCCTCAAAAATATATAAAAAAAATGTTTTTCCCTCAGTTTAGGCCGATAGGTATTCTTCTACATATTTTTGATAAAAAAAATCGCAATAAGCGATTATTGATTGGTGTGCGCAAAAGTTATAGCGTTTACAAAATAGGGATAGTTTTATGGCATTTTTATTAATAATTTTTTTTTACTAGTAATGGCGGCGATTAGCGATTTTTATTGTGACTGCGACATTATGGCGGACACATCTGACATTTTTGACACATTTTTGGGACCATTGTCATTTATACAGCAATCACTGCTATAAAAATACAGTGATTCCTGTGTAAATGACACTGGCAGTGAAGGGGTTAACCAGTGGGTGGCAGTGTAGGGGTTAAGTGTTACTAGGGGTGTGTTACTAACTGTGGGGGGCTGGGCTTTCATTTAGTGAACACTGATCTCTGCTCCAATCACATGGAGCAGAGATCAGCGTCACTAGTTGCTAGTCAGAATGGGGAAATGCTGTTTACAACGGCATTTCTCCTTTCAGCCGCCCCGTGAGACAATCGCGGGTATGCGCGCGGCGATCGAGTCCACGGGACCCACAACCGGACTTACGGGTGTCCCGACCGGCACGCTAGCGCGCCACCGCCGGTGCACTCGTGATGGCAGGGCGGCATTAAATATTGGACGTACCTGTGCGCCAATATGCCTGCCCGTGCCATTCTGCCGACGTACATCGGCGTGCGCTGGTCGGGAATCGGCGGTTAACTCCGAGCCACACTCGGGAATACCGCCAGGGAGGTTAAACCATGTGGTTGATTTAATAAAGTAAAAGTGAAAAATCTGGTGCAGCTCTACATAAAAACCAATCAGCTTTGTTTTTGTTTTTGTCTTTGTCAAAGCCTAATTGAACAAGCTGAAGTTAGAAGCTGATTGGTTACCATGCACAGCTGCACCAAATTGTGTACTCTCTAGTTTTGGTAATCAACCTATGTGTGTTCCATAATGATAGGATAATGTACAAATTGCCTATACTATTGTGGTGTAGATCACATTGTAGGGGCAATAATGGAGAAATCCAGAAAATTCATGAGAGTTCACAGGCTTCTCACAACTGCATATGTTCCTCATCTTTACATCACTCTCCCAGCTTAGAATAATTATTTTGCATATATATTTTTCTTACAAATATTGTTGATGTTTAATTCCTTTGTAAATCTGCTGTTTGTAGGTGTACAAAGGATTTCATTATCAATGGAAACAGCAGTTGCATGCAGGATTATAAGATGTTTCAAAATGCAGAAAGGTCCAAGAGTGTGCATCATTCTTCATAAACCTTTAAATTAGGCGTGTAATTCAGACATGTATTAACCAACCGAAAATAAACTGCCCACTGTTGAAAGCACAATTTACAGCCAGCTTGACCACATAACAGCGCACCAGTAAAGTTTCAGGAAAACTTCCCTTTCCATTAAACATTGCTTTCTCTTTATAGGGGGTACCTTTACTGTACCTATAACAATCAGGCATGTGAGGGAGTTGGAAGCAATTTGAGGACTGGGACTGACACGGCGTTGCGTAAATTGTAGGCGCTATATAAATACTGGTAATGGTATATAAAAAATAAATGTAGAAATATTTGGACCAGTCTGTCTGTCAGGTCCTAGACCTGGTAAACATGTTAAAACAGGCATTTAAAGCAGCACAATGCAAGGTCTGCTTATTATATACAGGCCTTCGCTCCTTGTAAAAGTCCCTGGTTATAATATGTTAAGAAATTACCAATGAAAAAACAAAAACACTGCTATGGTCAGAGTGAATGGCTTTGATTCCAAACCTTTTGCCATTGGAAATGGCACAAGACAGGGTTGTTCCCTGTCTCTGCTGCTTTTTGTTTCGTCATTGAAACCCTTATTACAGCATATCCGGAATAACGCAAAAGAAAGGTCTGGAAATGAACAAATATCATCATGAGAAAGCAACACTCACTGACGACCTGCTTTTTTATATTTCTTACCCAATTAATTCATTACCTGTCTTACTGTCAGAAACCAAGAAATCAGACCGAGACAGAAGTACAGTTAAATCGTACTCGCTTAATAATAAAAATATATAGAACAAATGTAGTCAAAACATAGCCAGAGTTCAGGAACCAGAACGGATAGTTAGACAAGCCAAACGTCAGGGAGCCGGAGATGAGCGTAGTAAAAGAGCAAGCAGGATCTGGAGCCAGAAGGGATGTCAAGCAAGCCTTTTAACAGGAATGCAGTCTCTGTGAGGTTGACTAAGGCGAAGGCAGAGATCCTCTGAGCTGGACGGCTTAAAGAGGAAGTAAACCCTGATGGGTTTACTTCGTCTTTGATTCCCTGCTAAGGTAAAGCATAATGGACTACTCAGGGCCCACTAACAGGCCAGGCTTTATGTATCACCTTGGGGAGATGCAGACTAGAATACTGCAATCACTGAACAGCACATGATATCACCTGTGATGTATTTCAGTTATCTTGCAAATCTGGCCTGTTAGTGGGCCCTGAGCACATGATTGATGACCACTGGACTAGGCCACCAGAATTGTTGGGAAATGGGCCAAACGAGTTGATTCTTCCCAGGGTGGCCAGCAGCCTTGGAAGAATGGTAAGTCTGAAACACAGCAGTACAGAGAGTCTTTTTCTGAGTCTGGAGTCAATGAGGATGGCAAATGTGATCAACCTCTCCAGCTCAGTGGGTATATCTTGGGCTGCTATCTCATCCTTGATGGAATCCAAGAGACCATGAGAAAAAGCAGCCACAAAGGCCCCTCATTGTTCCAAGCAACCTCTGTTGCCAGAATACGGAATTCAGTGGCATAGTCGGCAACAGTTCTTGTACTCTGATGGACATGAGGCACTTGGCAGCAGAAGCAGAGCGTGCGGGAATGTCAAATACCACAAACTCAGGGTAACTCAAGACAACAGGTTTTTGCATCTCCCATAGAGGGATTGCCCAGGCCAAGGTTCTCTCAGAAAGCAAAGATATCATGAAACCTACTTTGCTTCTGTCCGTGGGAAACGCCGGAGGCAGCATCTCAAAGTATATCTTAACCTGGTTGAGAAACCCTTTGCATTGACCTGGGTCAACCCCAAATCGATGGGAAGCGGAGCGGAACCAGACATACCTCCTTATAGAGGTAATACTCGAGGTGGGTGCCTGCACAGAGACTGGCGTAACAGCGGGGACGGCCTCCAACTCAGGTTGTACCAGAGCAGCCACAGTGGGAGATTCCAGCTGAGCCGTGCGACTTAGGAGTGTTTGTAACGCTATTGGCAAACTGATCCATGCGGGGATCTTGCTCATCCAATCTGGAAAAATTATTACCAACAAGTGGATTGACTGTATCTTCTGAATTCATGGCCTTCACCTATTGTCAGAAACTATGAAATCAGACCAAGACAGAAGTACAGTTAAATCATACTTATTTAATAATAAAAATAGAACAAACGTAGTCAAAACATAGCCAGAGTTCAGGAACCAAAATGGATAGTCAGACAAGCCAAACGTCAGGGAGCTGGAGATGAGTGTAGTAAAACAGCAAGCGGGATCTGGAGCCAGAAGGGATGTCAGCCAAGCAAGTCTTTTAACAGGAATGCAGGCAAGCGTCTCTATGAAGGCAGAGATCCTGGATCCTTGGGCTGGACGGCTTAAGTAGGCAGGACTGACGAGCAGGATATCATCAACAGCTCAGTACCTGTGGAGAAATAGGACCTGGTAATTAGTCGACAGCTGAGTGGCTAGCTCAGAGAAGGAAGGGCTGAGCGCAGCCCTGACACTTTGCGAACTCTGTACCTATGGAAACTTGTCGAACTTCAAAGTTAACCAGCAAAAATCAGATGCACTTAATGTCACCCTTGCCGCACAGGTCTTCATTAATCTTTCTTGTAATTTCCCCTTTCGTTGGGCCCCACAAGCCATTCAATACCTGGGCACTAAAATCCCATCCGATCGCCAACACATTTTTAAGTTAAACTTTCATCCTTTACTATCTATCTTAACATCAGACCTGGAGAAATGGAAATCTTTAGCCATCTCCTGATTCAGTAGGTGCAATGTCCTTAAAATGAACATCATGCCACGACTCCTATATCCCTTGCAGGCTTTCCCCATTAAAATACCACAAACATTTTTTCAGACGATCTGGTAGAGGAAACTGTCTCGCCTCCAGAGGACCTTTCTTCAAAGACCCAAACTAACTGGCGGAGGAGACCTCCCAGATCCTGCCCTATACTGTGCTGAGGTAAACGTGACTAGAGTGATTGATTGGTGCAGGCATTCCTCCCATAGACTTTGGGTCTCTCTGGAAAAGGAACGGGTATCATTTCCCATGGCTGGCCTTGTCTGGGCAGGCACCCACCTCTCTCGTCTTTCACAACTCCATCCCTTAATAGAACTGACATTATTAGAACTTTAAAAGGTATTTTAAATTTGCAGACATAACTGGTTTTCCTTCCTCGATGACACCCATTATAGGCCATCCAGATTTAGCCACGGGCTACATGGACAGGATCTTTCAAATCGTCAGGGCAACAAAGCTTTCCCGCCCCTCCGGCTGGGCCCAATCTTCGGATCTCTTTGGATCCCTCACCATTTCCGCAATGGGCAGGTAGAGACTTTTGCAACTATCTTGCTTTCTACATTCTCCGGATCATGCATGCTTTACTAGGTGCCTCACCCCTCGGTGAAGATCCCATTCATAAATCACTCTCTTCCTCATACCTTATCATGGTTAACTTATCTTTCCAGCAGAATCCTCCATACCTATCCATATGGAAAATGGACCCGAATACCACATTTACTGACAATCAGAAGAACCGTATACTTTTCTTTGCCCACAAATCTTCCTTGTGTAGCAAATACCAAGAGACTACATATAAAATCATTGTCACCGTGGTACTGGAGTTCCTCTGTTCTAGCGTTCTTGTTTCCCAGACACATCGCTTGTTGGCGATGCAGAACCCAGGTTGGTACAATACTTCATATGTTTTGGGACTGTCTCAATATTCAGCCTTTTTAGCGACGAGTCCTGCAAATTGTTCATAAACTAACGAATGTCTCCCTTTTTGACAACCCCGCTGCAGTGCTTCTTAACTTAACCTGAGAGATACAATAAACCACTACTAAAGCATTTACTAAATGCTGCCAGGGCCTGCATCCCCAGTATATGGAAAAAAAGCAGGCTCCACCTACCATCTCTCAATGGTTCATTAGGGTGAAGGACATCCAATTCATGGAGCATTTGACTGCCGCTCTTAGAAACCAAATAGAGGAGCACAACAGGCGATTGCTTCACTGGGACTTGTTTTTCTATTCAGATAAATACTTATCGTTATCCTAACCTGCTAACATTTTGATTTTGTTTTGAGGATCCATCACCCTACCATGGACCTCCACCCCTTCCATTTGTACTATCATTCCGCTTCTTCCTCTACCACTCCCTAATTTTTTTTTCTTTTCCTCTGTCCTCTCTTTTCACATCTTCTCTCTCCCCTCAGACACCCTGGGGTGTTACTCTCAACATTTTCAAAACAATATTTTAAAAAGCTTTCTGGTGTGCATTGATTCCATGGGTATGACCGCTTGCAGATCATGTGTACACGTTCTACATTTTGTAATCCTGAACCTTTTTTAAACAGCTGCTATTTTAAGGTGTATGCATATGGGATTTAACGACTTCTAACGTTTCATCTCAATGGTAGTTTTGATTGGGAGGTATACCTTTATGATGCTAGTGACAAATTTTTATTGCAGTGCAATCTTCTGTACACGCTTCTGCTATGGTTTTCTAAATTTGTGTTGCTGGTGATTGTCCTTCATGGCCTATTTGTATCATGTTGTGTTATTTTGACGCATACCATTAATTGACATTTAAAAAAAAAAAGAGATTTCGTGCCTACCTTACCCCCATCCTCAACATCGTTGGGGGGGGGGGGGGGGTCACAACCTTTCTGGAAGATTTCTGAGCAGGCCAAATCTCTCTATTTCATTGCAAGTAAATCTACTTACCAAATTTGGGCTGCCCTATTTTGACCAGGAAGTGCCATGGACAGAAGACAGGGTAGGGTTAGTATCAGCCTACCTTTTTATTTATAGATACATTTTAAAGCACTATTAGACAGTGAATGTTACAGGATGGGAACCTGGTTATAAGCAGACCTTGCATTTTACTGCTTTAGCTGGTGTATGTAGTGATGTTTAAACATTTCTATTTTGCACTAGATATACGGGGAAATTGGCAAACATATTTTGCATATCTTGCTACTTATGGGATCCCTCTTGACAATGCTGAGCTTCAAGCAGAAGGATAAAAAAAAATACAGATGCAGTTATGTGTTGAATAAACAATCATTACATGTATTTTTAGATTAAACTAGTGTAAGCACCTGTATATTACTTGGTATCAGTATCTTGTTATTCGTGTACAGTATAATTCAGATGATAGAGAGAGGGGCAGGCTAAGGGAAGGAAGGTGATTTAACTGTATTGGTCTTAACACAGTAGAGAAAATGTGTGTCACCTAGAGGAGCCTAAGTGAAGTTTCCGATCAATTTCAGGTGTCAAGATTTGATGAGATCTGCCTGATAGAATGCTTTGGTAGCCCCCTCTGTAAAATTTATATTGGTTCATAACTATGATGGGCAACCTCAATGATAATGAGTTACAAGGAGGCACATCAAAGCTTGGGTTAAGGAACAGAGATTAATATTTGCTAATTGAGGACCTCAGACAAGATACTGTATGTAAAGGTCTGTTCATAAGAAATGGTTGCTGCAACTAAATATAGGGAGGAACAAGCCCGCAAAATATGGTCTGTTGGATTGTATTTACCTAATAAACTGAGCGCTCCCTAATGCTGGATACCTGAAGACTATATCATTGACTTGGATGATTTACTTGCTTTAGGGGGTGCTGTCAGGAGCCTTCACGTGCAGTTTTATTCCCTGGTCCCTCCCATCCCCCCGTGTCTTTACCTATTTCTATTTACCTTCCACTCTCCTCCCTCCTCCTTTTTTTTATTCTCCTCTCCCTATTTTGACCCATTGTTTTTATGTGTGTTTTCCTGTATTTTTTTTTTTTTTTACATTTGCTCATATATGCATCATCATGGTCCCTAGGGGGTCTCATGCGGTGTAGATACACCCTAGATGCTCTTCGTAGTTCAACTCTTTAGCCCCTAATAATTTCAGATAGAATTTCTTTGTGTATATCTGATTCTGAGGTGATGTCATTGCTTTGGATTTTATCTATTCGACTGTTAATCACATCCTTCTGCTGTATGACTTCATAATTATAAATAAGGAATAAAAAAAAAAGAAAAAAGATATGTTGAGGCACCTCTAAGTGCTTGCTTTACCTTTATATTGGCAGTTTATTAACCTGAATGTCACAGTGTGCTTTAATCATCAATAATTTCTTCTTTAATAGTTAAAGATCGCCATGACATGTAGGTTATTAAACTGCTAATAAGAAAAAAAATGCCAGTACAGTTGGTGTGTTTGGCCAAGAGGAATCATGAATCCCTCTGATAAAATATTGGGAAATGCAGCATTATCTTCCTGGAACAACATTGTCATATATCAGTTTTCCATTCCAAATTATTATTATTATTATTATTATACAGGATGCATACAGTTGTGCTCTTAAGTTTACATACCCTGGCAGAATTCTAGCAGAATTTATGATTTCTTGGCCATTTTCCAGAGAATATCAATCAATCAATCAATCAATCAATATCAATCAACTGTGTTTTACTCTTTTTAAATCATAATGAAAACACAAACTACCCAAATGACCCTGATCAATAGTTTACATACCCTGGTGATTTTGGTCTGATAAAAAGTTGACACAAAGGGGTTTGAATGGCTATTAAAGGTAACCATCCTCACCTGTAATCAGTTTGCTTGTAATTAGTGTGTGTATAAAAGGTCAATGAGTTTCTGGACTTCTGACAGACCCTTGCATCTTTCATCCAGTGCTGCACTGAGGTTTCTGGATTCTGAGTCATGGGGAAAGCAAAAGAATTGTCAAAGGATGCCAGGAAAATTGTTCAGGATGCAAAGAAAAACCCACAAATAACTTAAGGTGAAATACAGGACTCTCTGAAGACATGTGGTGTGGTTGTTTCAAGATGCCCAATAAGGAGGTACTTGAAGAAAGATGGGCTGCATGGTTGAGTCGCCAGAAGAAAGACAATACTACGCAAATGCCACAAAGTATCCCACTTACAATACGCCAAACAGCACAGAGACAAGCCTCACACCTTCTGGCATAAACTAAGTTTGGAGTGATGAGACCAAACATTTTTTGGCCATAAATTCTTCATTTGGAGAGGAGTCAACAAGGCCTATGATGAAAGGTACACCATTCCTACTGTGAAACACAGAGATGGATCGCAAATGTTTTGGGGATGTGTGAGCTACAAAGGCACAGGAAATTTGGTCAAATTGATGGCAAGATGAATGCAGTATGTTATCAAAAAATCCTGGAGGAACATTTGCATTCACCAGCCAGGAAGCTGCGTGTAGGACGTACTTGGACATTCCAACATGACAATGATCCAAAACACAAGGCCAAGTCGACCTGTCATTGGCTACAGCAGAATAAAGTGAAGGTTCTGGAGTGGCCATCTCAGTCTTCTAACCTCAATATCATTGAGCAACTCTGGGGAGATCTCAAACATGCAGTTCATGCAAGACAGCCCAACAATTTGCAGGAACTGGAGGCTTTTTACCAAGAGGAATGGGCAGCTTTACCATCTGAGAAGATGAAGAGCCTTATCCACAAACACCACCAAAGACTTCAAGCTGTCATTGAGGTTCACACAGTATTAAGAACTGGGGTATGTAAACTTTTGGTCAGGGTCATTTAGGTAGTTTCTGTTGTCATTATGATTTAAAAAGAGTAAACACAGTTGATTGATAATAAATGGCTTCAGCCAAACACTAATCATGAGTGAAATAAAAGTTTTTGTTTGTGTTATCATTCATATTCTCTGAAAAATGGCCAAGAAATCATAAATTCTGCCAGGGTATGTAAACTTATGAGCACAACTGTAGCTATATACACACATCTTTCTTCCTGTATATAGAGACCTTCCTCCATTATCACTGACTGCAGATATACATCATCTGTCCTGTATACAGCTATATTTACAGTAACAGGACAGATGATGTATTTCTGCAGTCAGGCATGATGGAGGAAGATGGCTGGGATTCAGGACGTGTGTGCGGAGCAAAGGGACGTCTGTCACTGCTTGGCTTACTGGAGGAGGTCCAATCTGGGTCCGGCCAAGACTCAGAGAGACGCCGCTCATGCCTTGCTCTGCATCCATTACAGTCCACAACACAAGAGTGAGTGATGGGAAGCCAGAAGTGACACTGCGGTTGAGCAAAAAGCACCACCCACACTCCTCAGGACTGCGCCAATCACAAAAGATCACAGGAGCCTCAGAAGCAATCGCTCAAGAGTGGGGGGTGTTTGTAGGCGCATTGCTTGTGCCCTGAACACTCCCTAAAGACTGCCCAATTAAGTTTTTCAGCGGATTGCAACATGGCAACCTTCTCATAGACAGCAGTGTGTCTGGCACCTATACACACTTAAAGGACACTTTTTCATGACTAGCTTTGAGGGTAGGCGCTCATGCACTCCCTATTGATGGGCCACCACTGTTTACTTTTATTGAATATGTTAAACAAAAGTTTTTCATACGGCCCTTACACACAGGGTGGGCTCCCCGCTCTGCCCGCTCAGTGGGGAATGTTTCTGCAGTTCCCTGTTGAGCAGGCGGATTGCTGGTCCGTGTTGGCTTATTCAGAGCAGACACAGTCTGCTCTTCTCTATGGGTGGTTGAATGTAAACAGACTACCTGTCCGTTTATGTCTGACTGCTGTCCGATCCGCCAGATGGATGGGGAATAGATCTGACAGATAGGCTTAATTGGTCTTCCCGCTTAAAAGGGTCCAAATGCTTTTTATATATACTGTATACACAAACTTTTACCTTTTATTTCTAATCTAAACTGAATGGGTTGTTTTACAAGGTGAGGGTTGACATATACTTTAACTTTGGTAGATGTGAACTGATATGTTTCCTTTTTATAATCACTTGTGTGGGGCCCTGTTTACACCCATGCAGGTGAAATGTAGCATGCACTTGTTTCAGCCATTGCATTTAGGGATGCCCATTTATTATAGTTGCCTGCCCTAGGCACAGAAAATGTACTAAACAAGTGCATGACCTTTTTTGAAAAATAATTTCACACCAAAACACATGGCACTTTATTACCATACGATATGGTACATACAAACCCATGTGTTTTGTCTAGATGTGTGGAGGTACGTTCCTGCAACACATAAATGTGAGCCTAGCCTAAATGTAACATAATATTATTGCCCTTGGCAAACAAATATCTGATTTTTAGAATCATGATGGAATTTGATTACTAGATACTATATAACATAACTAGATTTTCTTTTTAAAAAGCACCACTGTCTTAGTGTTTTATTTGCAGAACATTTTTGCTAAATTGGACCTTATGATTCTATGCAGATTTACTAAAACTTGCATGGAGTATTGCTGTCCTGTGTGCCTTATCTTGTATCACAAAGCAAAAAAGAGATGTCCCGCTTTACAATCTCAGAAACAATGGAGATATGGTGATGATTATTATAAACGTTCTGTAACCTTTGAATGCATTTTTTTCTTATTAGGTGTATAGTGGCGGATACCATGGGGACACGTCGGAAACTTTTCTTGTTGGGAACGTGGATGAAGATGGGAAGAAGTTAGTGGAAACTGCCCAGAAATGTAGGGACGAAGCAATTGCAGCCTGCAAGCCAGGAGCTCCCTTCTCTGTTATTGGAAACACAATCAGGTGAACTTAGTGTGTAGTGACAAGCACAGGGGAAGGCTAGCAGATGTGACAGGGGCTTTTCTGAGTCAGGTAGAAGCTGATGATATGTTTTACGATTCAACACTACCATTTCACTGATACGGGGTGTGAAGACCAAGTTGTATTGTGCCTTAGGTAAGAAAGGTTTTTTATAAAAATGAATTGCCTTTGGGTCAGTTAAGATAACTACATAAAAAGAGCAAAATGTGAATATAACAACTGCCACTTAAATATTAGATCTGCCTGCAGACAACTTTGGATGGTATGAGCTGTTGGGAGGGATTGGCAACTGGCCTACAAGCCTGCAACTGTTACTATACAGTTAATAGAAAAATATGCACATACACACTGATTTTCTGTTATATCTGCTGTGCAACGTGTATATGTGTTAACAAAACAAATAATTGTGTGTGTTTTGTATATGTTCTATTGGATCTGTCCGATGGGTTAAGAATATCGATGACCGTATTTATGTGCTTAATTTACATAGCAATGAGGTCATTTTTTTTTCTCATGCCCAATACTGATGGAATACCTAGGAGCCTAAAGATTTAATAGTTTAATTAGTAATGCATATATAGTATAGTATCTCATAGCATCTAGCATACATTTTTCAAGGAAAATACAGATGGATTCTTACTATCTCCTATGGCTCACTGCGATTTTTTGCTTCATTATAAAAAAAAAAAGGCCAAGTAAAGGCAAAATTTGGTTATGTGCTCAACAAATGAGAAGGCCTGTTGTTCTAATGTGAAAGGATCACTGGTAGCTTTAGTGTTCCAAGACCAGTTACAAAATACAGACTTTTTGGTCTGTGTATGGTCAACGTGTGTGTGTGTGTGTATGTGTGTGTGTGTGTGTATGTATATAATATATATATATATATATATATATATATATATATATATATATACATACGTGTGTGTGTGTATATATATTTATATACACATTCATATAGCTATAGAGATAGCTAGAAGGTTGGTGTACATTTAGAACAAGACTCAATTCTGGATAACAGATCCAATACATGCAAATGCAGAAAATTATTTGTGCATACGTATATTTAATACATTCCTAAGAAAAAGGGTATGCATATTCTTAGAGCTTATTTATAAAAGGTTATTAACATTTTCAACATAAGACCATTCCTTATTTTTTTCTGATGTCAGAAACCTAATCTAAACACTTTCTGCTACACGGACCTCTAAAGGATTCTTGGAGAAAATAGAAAATGTATACAATGAGGCAAAAAAAAAAAGTTGATGTATCATTTATATGTATTTATTGCTATAGAAATGTTGTAACTGATTCTGAATCTAACTTTAGCAAAAACGTCTTTGGGTTATATCTCTGAAGCTTTTATTGTAGACTTTGCACAAAATTGTGTTTTTGACAGTTTTAAATTATAGGCTAACTATCATCTGAGAGAAAAAAAAGGATAGTGTCTTTTTCTTCTTTTATAGGAAATGTTGAATCAGACCCCTGCTGGGAAGAGAAATTTAATGCATATCTCACTATCTTACTATCCATGAATATAATGGAATGGAATTCAAAATGCAGTTTTATTTTTGCAAAAAGGGATGAGTCGATAGGTTCCCCCCTCGTATTTCCGAACACCTAGGGTTCAAACAAATTTGCTGGTGGTGTTCTTGCTTTTTAACAAAATGTATTCTTATGTGGAAAGGGCCAGCGAGTACGAAATTCTTATTCAGGCATTGTATGGAGCTCTGCATTCATAGCTGTGTCTAAAGGGCATGTCAGCCTTTGATTCTTTCTGAGAGGTAATTATCCTTTTCCTGTCACGGAACAACAAATGATAGCTAACTACACAGGCACATTTGCGGTAGTCACATTCATCAACTGCAGGAAAAAAAAAATTCAATCTAATTGTGCAACCCAGCTGCACATGAGCTTTTCAGCATATCTGTTGTTCCCTCTTTCTCTATATTCCTCCTTCCATGTCTATTTTTTTACTTTTTATTTTTCTTTTTTTTTTGTACATTTTTTTTTTTTGTCTATTCCTCCTTTTTTTTACTCTGCACTTTCTTGTTAAAGTAATTTTCTCTTGTGGCTCCTTTTTTTTCTCCTTTTTTCTTCTCCCCCCATTGAAGGATATGAATGTAGAAAATTATCACAATTACTCATATAATTGAGCCTCTTTGTAGCAAGTGCAACTCCTGTAGCCTTTCTCCTTCATGAAAATGGTTTCATTATAGGGTTTTTCATATTCCCTGACACCATCTACACAGAGGAACGGGCGCGCAGATGAGATGTTCTCGGAACAGTGCGGATCAGTAAGGTCACAGTAGGAATAATTAGCTCTGCTATGGAAAGAGCTCGTAGGCCTTTTACCGCTACATAAATGTACTGTCCGTGGCTTTTAGTCGCAGAAAAAACTTACTAACAAATGGAACTCCCGCCTACTACTTTGAAAAAAAAATTTGTATCAACACTACAATTTTCTATCATTAAGACTAATAACACAGAGCCTGCTATACATCAAGAGGAATAAAAAGAAAAATCCCACATTCAGGTGGCGGCTGGGTGCTGACCTTTGTTCCCTTTTTGTATGTGTGTGTGTGTGTACGACTTGTGTGTGTGTGTGTGTGTGTGTGTGTGTGTGTACGACTTGACAAAAAAAAGGGACCCACACACTACACCAACACCCAGGTGAACAGTGGCAGCTAAAGCCTAGCCTTTTTTTTGTGCCCTGTAATATTCCTGTACAGGGGAAAAGATTTTGCATATTTGCTGAATTAATCAAAGCTGTTAAAAGAAAAATAATAAATAAAACATCATAAAAAATTTTCGTGCATATAATGGCAAGCAGCCTTGGATTTCTGACGAGAGACTACAGAGATTTCAGTCGCATAATGTAAATATTAATGGGAGAAAAGGAATAATCTAGCAGTAAAAACAAATGGATCCAAACTGGTTCTCATTTAAATTTCAACAGATGGGTGCCATTTGTTTTGTGTCATTGTCTAGAGTGCTTAAATGGTAATTGGTCTTTTTTTTTTTTTTATTACAGTCAAGTCTAATGAATATTCTGATGGCATAACTGAGTGATCTCTGTGCTGTATTCTGAAGAAAAAAAAAATCCACTTTAATAATAATAATTTTCGAACCTGAAACATAACGCCTTGGGGTTTCCTTCAAAGAGTCAATTGAATTTTTTTTTAAACTATCACTTTTTGTGGGAGACAAAAAAAAAAGTTGTTAGCACGTGTTGGATGCCATAGGATAACATTGCATATCTGTTCTTACTGCTTATCATAGACTACGTGATAGGGTGGGGACTTGACTGAATTCACATAATCAGAATTTTTAGATAGGTTTATGGTATTATTATTATTATTATAATACAGGGTTTATATATAACGCCAACAGTATGTGTAGCGCTTTACAATATAAAGGGAGACCGTACATTTCAGTATATGAAGATTAGGAGGGACCTGCTTATGAAGCTAACAATCTAAAGGGGGGGGGGGGTGGAAAAATAGTAATAACCTGCTGGAGATGGTCAAAGTAGTTTTATGTTGGTTATGTAAGTAGTACTATAAGTATGTCCACTGTTATAACAAGTTCATAGTGCATAATTTGTTGGTTTCGTTTATTTAGTTCATCAGTCCAAACAGCAGTGCATAGTTCTATAATCCTTAACAGCCAATCAGTTTTCAACAATTATAAGCAGTTATAACAGCATGATTGCTTGCAATGGATCACTACACTTCATTTATACATTATTCAAATCAAAATATACAGTATTATTAGTAACATGAGTAACGACTGTGAAAGGAATTATAATTTATTTGGACATAAAATATAACAGAAGCAACTTTAATTTTTAGTCAATTGCAATGCTATAGAACTCATGGCACAGTCATGTTCCTATGGGAGCCACAGCCACATTCGCCATGTCAACAGGAAGGGGGATGCGTTACTAAACACCTTTTGGTTACTTGGAAGCAGACGGGCAGAGAAAAGGTAAAAAACATGTCTGCTTCTGTAGCCTGTTTTATTTCATTATGACTGCAATGAGGAGGGCAACTGCAGTTTTTTTTTTATTTCCGTGAGCTTAATTTAAGGCTTATTTAGAATTACGCATTTCATTTTCTGCCCCTATTCGTTTTAAGTTGAAGGTTGGTGTCATTGAATATACTTTTAAATATATTATCCAAAGGGACTTTTTTGTTTGTCTAAGAGAAATTCTTTTCCCCCTCCTCTGTTTTTTTTTTTTTTTTTTTTTTTTTTTTAGATTTACAACCATATAAAATCTAACTATCACACAAAAAAAATTCCTATAGCTGCTGTCTCAGATTTTGAAGTATTGTCTGTGGAGGGAATATACCCAGGAGACTTATTTTTATTGAACTTAATGAACTTATGGAACTAATGCCATACATTTATAAGTAGACTGTTGCAACTGTTTCCCATAACTTTGACAGAACCAAAAAGCAAGAGTAATAGCAAGAGTAATAGCATTCCCATCTGAGACCCTCAGTGGCCATCCAGTTGTACTCCTAAGAAAAAATATATTCCGAAAGACAAAGCGCTATACGTAATATTTTGGGGTGATTTTATTTTAATTTTTTTTTCTTTAATTGTCAAGGAATTCGGCACAGCAATCCAGAACAGCACAACAGTCACTAGGTCAGCTGACAAAAACACACTAAGCCCTTGTACACACAGTCGGACATTCCGACAACAAAATCCGACGGATTTTTTTCTGACGAATTTTAGCCGAAACTGGTGTTGCATACACACGGTCGGACAAAGTTGTCGGAAAATCCGATCGTTCGGAACGTGATGACGTTTGTACATTACGACGGGACTATGCTCAGGCTAGTAGCCAATAGCTTTGGTCTCGTAATTTGATCTGAGCATGCGTGGCACTTTGTCCGATCGTAATTCTCTACATATCGGATCATGTTGTCTGAAAATTTTATATCCAGCTCTCAAACTTTGTTGGTCGGACATTCAGACTGAAAAAGTCCGATGGAGCCCACACACTGTCGGATTATCTGACAACAAGGTCCGATCGGACATTTTCCATCGGATTTTCCAACCGTGTGTACAAGGGCTAATAAGTATACCAAACCATATCAACAGTACAAAACACGAGTATTGATCAAATGGTCAAATTCCAAGAAATTTTTGTATATTTTAAAAGTGACCAGAAAGTCAGCACTGTAGACCAGAGGTGCAAAGTTCTCGTTAAAGTCACAAAGAGAAAGTGGGAACGTGTAGAAGAATTGAAGGAATTAGAATCTGAGGGGTAAACAAGGTGGGGGAGGGGAATGCCATGGGGGGGGGGGGAAGAGGTGAACTAAATGATGAAGTGCACTCACTCTCAAAGAGTACACCCAAAAGGACTCGCCCTGAAGAACTGTTAAGTTTGGGAGGCAAGTGGGGTCTGATCCCTATAAAAGAAGTAGGGAGTCCAGATCTTCCAATACTTGTCCTCCTGTTCCTTCAAGATCTTGATGAGGTTTTCCATAACCTGGATTTCTGCAATTCGTGCCCATCAATGAGCTACTGTAGGGGGGCTTGTACATGTCCACAATGCCGGAATACAGGCCTTAGCCGCTGTGAGTAAATGCCTGAGTAGTAATTTCTTACACTTCTTGTTAGATAGAAGAGTATCATTTAACAGATACGCTGCTGGATTCTTATCAAGGGAAACACCCGTCGGGGGTCTTAATTGTAGATTCTACTTCATCCCAGAAACTGTTTAATTTTGGGCATTCCCAAAAAATATGTAAAAGGGTCCCCACGGATTCCCCACAGCGCCAGTAAGTATCCAGGACCTGAGGATAGGTACTGTGCAATTTAGCCAGAGTTATGTACCACCGTGTGAGAAGCTTGTTAGCCTCCTTCCTGGTACCTGCTTACCAATGAGACTTTATGGGCAAAAAGGATGATTCTGTCTTTCTGAGACAGGGAGAAAGTAATTCCAAGGTCACTTTCCCTATTTTGTAATAAGGTTGTCTGCCTGATCCCTCAGTAGTGAATAGAAGTGGGAGTGAGAATGAGAGAGCTGATTCCAGTCTAAGCAAATCTATTTGAATGGGGTAGGTTGACGAAACCGTTGATGGTCTTCCGGTAGTGATCTCAGATACACTATATTTTCAAAAGTATTGGGACACCTGCCTTTACACGCACATGAAGTTAAATGGCATCCAAGTCTTGGTCTGTAGTGTTCAATATTGAGTTGGCCCACCATTTGCAGCTGTAACAGCTTCAACTCTTTTTGGGAAGGCTGTCCACAAGGTTTAGGAGTGTGTCTTTATGGGAATGTTTGATCATTCTTCCAGAAGCGCATTTGTGAGGTCAGGCACTGATGTTAGATGAGAAGGCCTGGCTCGCAGTCTCTGCTCAAATTCATCCCAAAGGTGAGGTCAGGACTCTGTACAAGCCAGTCAAGTTCCTTCACTCCAAACTTGCTCATCCATGTCTTTATGGACCTTGCTTTGTGCCCTGGATTGCAGTCATGTTGGAACAGGAAGGGGCCATCCCCCAAACTGTTCCCACAAAGTTGGGAGCATGAAATTGTCCCAAATTTCTTGGTATGCTAACGCCTTAAGAGTTCCTTTCATTGGAAATAAGACCAAGCTCAACCCCTGAAAAACAACCCCACACCATAACCCCCCCCCCCCCCCCCCCCCCACCCCACCAAATGCTTTAGACCCATACACAAATAAATGTCCATAAAGACATGGATGAGCGAGTTTGGGGAGGAGAAACTTGACTGACCTGCACAGAGTCAGGGATGGGATGAATTAGAGCGGAGACTGCGATCCAGGCCTTCTCCTGAGCCAGACGCAGAAAGTCTAGTTCCATTTGGAACTGTGACTCCGTATCCCGGCTGGACATAAGCCTGCAATCAACCGAGAAATGAAGGAGTCTGGAGAGGGTCTGTCTTAGGACTCATGCAAATTGTGGGTCATTCAAACCTGGCTGAAACGCAGGGGCACCCAAAACCAGGATGTGATTTCTTTTTCAACAAGACTTCATCAGATTGGTGGTAAATGTTGGAATTTGTCCAAAAAGGAGGTACGCAGAATTCCAGGAAGATATAAACAATGCAACTGAATGCCGCTATGTGTTAATAATTAATCAAATGTACTTTTTAAATTTAACAAGTTTAAAGGTATACTTGACTTTTTCCCAAAAACTGCCTTTGCAGTTAGGGGCACCCAAAGATAAAAACAAACTGTGCAGCTTTGTCTAAAGTTGAATGATGAGATTGCTACAGGTGTAGGCCGTTTATGTACCTCCTGAATCCTAACGGAAAAACTCCCAGAGATCACATCATCCCATTCTACCCCTTTGATAGAATATCAATAATAGACTCCTAGCTCTCACTGTTGAATCCACTGTCACAGGAGCGAGCACTTTCTCTGATTCAAATCCCCCTCACATGCACTTTCTCTCTCCGGATGGAGCAGCTCTGAGCTCAGCATTTGATTTTTTGTTTGTCTTTATCCAGGGGTGCCCCATACCTACATAGGCAGTATTTTTGTTAAAGGTGAACTAACCCCTTAGGTACATGATTCTGACTTGATATCAGCCTTTTCCAATTTTCTGTACAGTACCAATCCAAGAAAGGAACAGGACTAGGAGCTAATCAGGGGTGTAAACCCATATCCTTTCAGAGGTAATATGTCTCTCTTAAATGTACCTTGTGTACTTTGCTTTCAGCTTTAGTCATTTCATTTAGCATTTTATCATCAAGCTTGTTCTGTGACAATCTAATCAGGAAGTCCGGCTTGAGACATTGGCAATGATCTGACTAGCTGCAGTTAGTGGAAAGAAATGCGTTTTTAGAGTTGCTTTAAAAAATATATAAACCCAACATTTCATATTCCTGAAATGTGCCTGCTGTACCATGTACTTGTATGAGAATGTTCCTGTTCTCTTTGTATTGCTTCCTTTGTGTGAAATGCAGGGTGTTCCTGCCAGTCCTTCTGCATTTCTATTATAAACTGACCACACTAAACAGGAGAACACACCATGGTCAGTTCTCTAGCTGTGCTGGGAACTCAGCCTGCTCTCCTCCAATGATCAGACTTGTACTAACTCCCCCCTTTCACAACCATTCACTGGGAAGATCAGTGTGCTGCTGTCCTTCATTCCCTAGCTCTTATGCAGCTTAGAACAGAGGGAATGTGATCACTTATAAAAATGGGGGGGGGGGGGGTGATTTTTTTTATTTCTATACACAAATGTTTTGCCTTTTATTTGTATTGTAAACTGAGTGGGTTGTTTTATAAGAGGAGGGCTTACATACATTTGTGTCTCATAGATTCGCCTAGTAGAGCAGTAAAATGTTGAGACCAGGCATTTATTATATTTCTGAATGTATACCAGAAATAATTTTTCAAAGGTTTCTTTAAGGCCGGTGCTATGCAAAATCATGCTAGTGATTTTATAGAGCTCATTCCAGGTTTTTTAACTGAGGGTCGGACCCACAGGCACCCATATACAGTTGTGCTCATAAGTTTACATACCCTGGCAGAATTTATTATTTCTTTGCCATTTTTCAAAGAATATGAATGATAACAAAAACTTTTCTTTCACTCGTGGTTATTGTTTGGCTGAAGCCATTTATTATCAATAAACTGTGTTTACTCTTTTTAAATCATAATCTCAACAGAAACTAGCCAGATGACCCTGATCAAAAGTTTACATACCCTGGTGATGTTGGCCTGATAACATGCACATAAGTTGACACAAAGGGGTTTGAATGGCTATTAGAGGTAATCATCCGCACCTGTGATCTGTTTGCTTGTAATTAGTGTGTGTATATAAAAGGTAAATGAGTTTCTGGACTCCTGACAGATCCTTCCATCTTTCATCCAGTGCTGCACGTCAAAGAATCTGCGGGAAAAGGTAGTTGAACTGTATAAAACAGGAAAGGGATATAAAAAGACATCCAAGGAATTGAGAATGCCAATCAGCAGTGTTCAAACTCTAATCAAGAAGTGGAAAATTCAGGGTTCTGTTGAAACCAAACCACGGTCAGGTAGACCAACTAAAATGTCAGCCACAACTGCCAGGAAAATTGTTCGGGATGCAAAGAATAACCCCCAAACAACTTCAGGTGAAATACAGGACTCTCTGAAAACATGTGGTGTGGCTTTATCAAAATGCACAATAAGGAGGCACTTTAAGAAAGATGGGCTGCATGGTCGAGTTGCCAGAAGAAAACCATTACCGTGCAATTGCCACAAAATATCCAGTTTACAATACGCCAAACAGCACAGAGACAAGCCTCAAACCTTCTGGCACAAAGTCATTTGGAGTGATGAGACCAAATTGAGCTTTTTGGCCACAACCATAAATGCTTCATTTGGAGAGGAGGTACATCATTCCTACTGTGAAACACAGAGATCTCAAACATGCAGTTCATGCAAGACAGGCCAAGAATTTACAGGAACTGGAGGCTTTTTGCCAAAAGGAATGGGCAGATTTACCACCTGAGAAGATAAAGAGCCTCATCCACAAATACCACAAAAGACTTCAAGTTGTCATTGCTGTTAAAGGGGGCAATACACAGTATTAGGAACTGGGATATGTAAACTTTTGATGAGGGTCATTTGGGTCATTTCTGTTGTGAATATAATTTAAAAAGAGTAAACAAAGTTGACTGATAATGGCTTTAGCCAAACACTAACCAAGAGTGAAAGAAAAGTTTTTGTGTTATCATTCATTCTTTGAAAAATGACCAATAAATCATAAATTCTGCCAGGGTATGTAAACTTATAAGCGCAACTGTACAGTGCCTTGCGAAAGTATTCGGCCCCCTTGAACTTTTCAACCTTTTGCCACATTTCAGGCTTCAAACATAAAGATATAAAATTAAAAAATTTTGTGAAGAATCACCAACAAGTGGGACACAATTGTGAAGTGGAACGAAATCTATTGGATAATTTAAACTTTTTTAGCAAATAAAAAACTGAAAGCGCAGAGAGCATCATGAAGGCCAAGGAACACACCAGGCAGGTCCGTAATACTGTTGTGGAGAAGTTTAAAGCCGGATTTGGATACAAAAAGATTTCCCAAGCTTTAAACATTACAAGGAGCACTGTGCAAGCGATCATTTTGAAATGGAAGTATCAGACCACTGCAAATCTACCAAGACCTGGCCGTCCCTCTAAACTTTCAGCTCATACAAGGAGAAGACTGATCAGAGATGCAGCCAAGAGGCCCATGATCACTCTGGATGAACTGCAGAGAACTACAGCTGAGGTGGGAGAGTCTGTCCATAGGACAACAATCAGTCGTACACTGCACAAATCTGACCTTTATGGAAGAGTGGCAAGAAGAAAGCCATTTCCCAAAGATATCCATAAAAAGTCTCGTCTAAAGTTTGCCACAAGCCACCTGGGAGACACACCAAACATGTGGAAGAAGGTGCTCTGGTCAGATGAAACCAAAATCGAACTTTTTGCCCACAATGCAAAACGATATGTTTGGCGTAAAAGCAACACAGCTCATCATGCTGTTCACAAACGCTCTCCATCCAACCTCACTGAGCTCGAGCTGTTTTGCAAGGAAGAATGGGCAAGAATTTCAGTCTCTCGATGTGCAAAACTGATAGAGACATACCCCAAGCGACTTGCAGCTGTAATCGCAGCAAAAGGTGGCTCTACAAAGTATTAACGCAAGGGGGCCGAATAATTTTGCACGCCCCACTTTTCATTTTTTTATTAGTTAAAAGTTTCAAAAATCCAATAGATTTCGTTCCACTTCACAATTGTGTCCCACTTGTTGGTGATTCTTCACAAAAAATAAAAATTTTACATCTTTATGTTTGAAGCCTGAAATGTGGCAAAAGGTTGAAAAGTTCAAGGGGGTGAATACTTTCGCAAGGCACTGTATATAAATTGTGATTTGTGGGAAATGTTCTGTAAGAGCTCATAAATGCTAGAGTTTAAGCCTTCGGCTCTATCAGATTTTGATCAGAATTAGAAGTGAGACTAATAAGGGGACAGGGGTTCTAGCTTTCCCCTACTCTACTTATGAAAATCCTTTTTATCTCTGTCTGTGTTGCACTTGGAGATATCCCGTCTGGTAGAAACATTATCAACAGGATAGGAAGTGAGGGTAATCTCTCTAACGGCGACAGATCTAGATTTTGTGCAAGTTATAGCATCTATTAACTATATAACTATATTATTTCATTTTTTTACTAGAAATGACGGCGATCAGTGACATTTAGCAGGACTTATAGCAGATATAGCAGCGGACATTCTGACATTAACACACTTTTGACACTTTTTGGTGACCAGTGACATTAATACAATGATCAGTGTTAAAAAAAAATATACACTATAGTATTGATACTGGCTGGGAAGGGGTTAGCCTAACCAGTGGTTTACTACACTGTGTGAGGTGCTTTTATTAGGGGAAAAGATGGAATATTTTCCTTGCTTTGCAGGGACACAAGTTTCATTCTGTCCCTCCTGCCAAAACGACAAACTGCTTTTCTTGCAGTTCTGTCTCTCTACCTAACTATCAGCAGGTGCCGGAGGACATTGGGTACCGTGCACCTGCCGTTTAGCTTTAGCGAGCCGCCGGTGGTGCGCATGCACGTCCCCTAACCAGAAGAGTCGGATCACGTGTGTGTGTGTGTGTGTGTGTGTGTGTGTGTGTGTGTGTGTATATATATATATATATATATATATATATATATATATATATATATATAATATAATATAATATAATATAATGTGTGTGCTCCGGTGCACAGGTGCCACCCTGTAGCAGTAAAACTATTATAGGCCGGACCTTAAAGTGATATTAAAGGTTCATTTTTTATTTGTTTAAAATAAGAAACATGTCATACTTGCCTCCACTGTGCAGCTTGTTTTGCACAGAGTGGCCCCAAACATCCTCTTCTGGGGTCCCTCTACGTCTTTCACAGTTCCTCCCCACATCAAATAACCCCCTAGGAGAAGTGATATCCCAAGGGGGTTAACTTGTGGGCGCACTCCCGAGTCCAGCATTTGCGTCCATAGACATGAATGCCGGACTCAGCCCCGCTCCTGGCGCCCATGTCATTGGATTGGATTGACAGCAGCTGAAGCCAATGGCTGCGCTGCTATCAGTCCATCCAATCAGAACCCAAGACACCGGCTTTTGCTGGTGTGCTCATCCCCAGGACGAGATAGAGGGGGTACAGGTAAGTAAAATGGGGGCTCAGGTGGGCTGCAACATTACAGAAGGTGAAAAACCTTGAGGGTTTACAACCCCTTTAAGCCCTTGTACACACAGTCAGACATTCCGACGAAAAATGTCCGATCGGATCGTGTTGTCAGATAATCCGACCATGTGTGGGCTCCATCAGACTGTGTCCGTCGGAATATCCGACCGACAAAGGTTTAGAGCTGGGCTATAAAATTTTCTGACAGCATGGTCCGATGGGACTTTGTCCTATTGTTTGTAGAGAATTCCGATCAGACAAAGTGCCACACATGCTCAGATCAAATTCCTAGACCAAAGCTATTGGCTACTAGCCTGAACGTAGTCCCATCGTAACGAAATAACGTCACCACGTTCTGAACGATCAGATTTTCCGACAACTTTGTCCGACCGTGTGTATGCAACACAAGTTTCGGACAAAATCCGTCGGACAAAATTCGATGGATTTTGTTGTCGGAATGTCCGACCGTGTGTACAAGGGCTTAGTGGTTAAGATTGTCAGTCTTCAGATCTCAGAGAACAAACTGGAATTTGTATTTGCAAACAAAATTGGTGACACTAAAACTTCTTGTGGGTAAAGGGCTCAATGGAAGGGCATTCTATGTAAGGGCATTAACTGTTAATGGATAAATATTTTGGCAAGATTAAAAAATGTATACAAGAAACTGGCCAAGGTGCGACTTTCCATGATTTAATTTAGCTGACTAGCTCTGTAAAATGACAATATTTCACCCATGTGAGGACTACCTTGAAGAGTTTGTCTAACCCTTTGAGTACTAAGGCTACCCCAGATTATTTATTTATTTATTGTATTATTTTATGTTTAAAACCGTACTCCAGGGAAAATAAAATAAATCATTTTAATGTCATTGCTAATAATGTGCCATGACAGTTACTGTAAATTACAATTACTATGCTTTTCACTGTACCTGAACATGCAATGTTATAAATTATCATTTATTACAATCCATCACAGTTGCTTTGAGAAAGAGAACACTAGATAAGTTCAACTTCGTTGTCAAGAAAACACAATGATTTATGTGCCATTTGTACATCAGAAATGTCTTTGTTTGAATAAACTGCCTTAAAGTGGTTCTGCACTCAAAATACAACATTTGCCCATTCTGTTGCCTATAGTTAATATATCTCATAATGCCACCTGTTTTTTTTTTTTGATTCACCTACCTTTTGTAATCTTCAGTACTTTATTTCAAACCCCTGCGGCGATGGGCGGTCTCTTGCGGCGATGGGCGGTCTCTTGCGGGGATCAGCGTAATTTCCTGTTGGAGATCACAGGAGACAGTGCGGCTAATGCACCCGACATCTCGCGAGATTTCGGGTGCTACAGCCGACATCTCGCGAGATTTCGGGTGCTACAGCCAACATCTCGCGTGATTTTGGTAATTACAGCCGAGATCTCGCGAGATCTCGGCTGTAATTACCAAAATCACGCGAGATGTTGGCTGTAGCACCCGAAATCTCGCGAGATGTCGGCTGTAGCACCCGAAATCTCGCGAGATGTCGGGTGCATTAGCCGCACTGTCTCCTGTGATCTCCAACAGGAAATTACGCTGATCCCCGCAAGAGACCGCCCATCGCCGCAGGGGTTTGAAATAAAGTACTGAAGATTACAAAAGGTAGGTGAATCAAAAAAAAAAAACAGGTGGCATTATGAGATATATTAACTATAGGCAACAGAATGGGCAAATGTTGTATTTTGAGTGCAGAACCACTTTAAGAATGTTTTCAGTTGTGCTGGGAAGTATAAGGAGTATTTCTTTTCATTTTTTTTTTTTGTACTATATGTGAAATTAATGTTTGCTTGAAAATGGTGGGTCAACATGTAATAAGACAGCTGTTATTTCTGGAAATAGGACCCTCAGTACACTATGGATTAGGGGCATGATGGAAACCGGGGCTGTTCCTACAAAAAGGGGAGGTGACAATTTGACTTTATATGGTGCCCTGTAGGAGTAACTTAATACAAGCTTCTCACCTTGCTTCATGGTCAATAAGAAAACCAAACACGGATTCCTGAGGCTTGGTATCAGGGTTGAGAGCATAAGCTTAACCACTTCAATACCAGGCACTTAGACACCTTCTTGCCCAAGCCAATTTTCAGCTTTCAGCACTGTCTCAATTTGAATGACAATTGCACGGTCATACAGCACTGTACCCAAACAAAATTTTTTATCATTTTGTTCCCACAAATAGACCTTTCTTTTGGTCATATTTAATCACCTCTGCGATTTTTATTTTTTGCACAATAAATAAAAAAAGACCAACGAGTTTTTCTTTTTCTGTTAAAATTTTTTGTAAATAAGTATGTTTTCTTCAATGGTGGGCACTGATATGGCTGCACTGACGTGCACTGATAAGGTGGCACTGATGGGTACCAATGAGGGGGCACCACTGAGGTGGCACTGAAGGGCACATGATGGGCCCTGATAGGCGGTACTGATGGGCCCTGATAGGCGGTACTGATGGGCCCTGATAGGTGGCACTGATGGACACTGATAGGTGGCACTGGTATACGGCACTGATGGGCACTCATAGGCAGCAATGATGGGTACTTATGGGTGGCACTGATGGGTACTTATGGGTGGCACTGATGGGTGGCACTGATGACACTGATGGGTGGCATTGCTGGCCACTGATGTAATTTGTTACATGATAGTGCCAGTCAGTGTCCATTTGTGGGCACTGATTGGCACAGATTGGGCTGTCATTTGCACATGTGGATGTCCATGGGGTACATACCTGGCCATCCACATGTTGCCCCCCTTCCAGCTATGGCCAAATACAAACATATGGATTCCCTAGTCAGTGCTTTAAATAAAAAGTTACTCTGGCTATACTCGCCCTATATCCAGTGTTGTCAACTGCAGAATCATTGTTAGCTGATCCCCTTTCAGGCTGAATAACCCCCAGCCATACCCTAGATTTACACGGTCTCATTCTTTGTACCAAACCTGCCTAACTCCCTTTGGTTTGACGATTGAGGGTTACTTTTCATTTCTGCCCAGAAATGGCCACGGCTAGGTTAAGAGTAGGTTGAACGTTTAATATTTATACGTAGGAGATACGTTTTTCATATATTAGGTGTTTTGTCAATTATTTGTTTTAAAAAGGTCTGTTAGGTTTAACGCTTTACTTCGAACAGAAGTATTATGTGTTTCAGTTATTTTTATTAAGATGTTTTTCACATAAAAACATTCCGTATCATTTAATTTCAAATTGTAAAATTAAAAGAACTGCGCTAACTCGTAGTGAAGTGATATTGTAACCCCCCAATCGGGGCCACCCTCCCCTTAACCAACTGTGCTTGTTCTGAACAAACCTCAGTGCTAATTGACAAAGGAAATTAATATCATAAATAAAAATTAATCACCAATGACATGACTCAAAAAGATTTGAAAATTTGTGACTAAACACAATAATACAAACCTAATACTAAATGTGTATGGATAACTCCAAATCTATAAAGCAAAGCATGTGACTAATGGTATATACTCAAATTCTCTAAAAAATTCAGCATCAAATATTTAATTTGAAAACCTTATATGTAAGCATACTTTAACATACATACAAAAATAAGACACATAAAAAAACACAGCCAGTATAACACATGGATAAATCTCAAAATACATTCCAGAAATATTAAGGGTACTCTGTCATCTCCCCCGTCTCCCAACACCCCCAGGTAAAAAAAAAAAAAATCTCCAAACTTTACAGTGTATCTCATTACCCTTTTTCCTATATTTTAATAACCCAACACCCCCCCCCCCCCCCTTGTTCCCGATCATAGTTGTCTTTTATCCCCTACTGTGTTTTGTGAATTCCACTATAATGTGACTTCCACCTTATATATGTGATACTGTAACATCCCCAACCCAATTTCATTTTATTTATGAAGAGGAGAAAGTCGCGATTCTCTACCATCATTATATTTCTCCTTAGTGATATACATAATCCAAAAAAAAACATAAGTATTATGGATAGGTAATACTTGACATTTGTTTCCAGCAGTGATAGTGTTCCTTAAAATGGAGTGTGAATTGAAAGTTTATTTCCTGACCAAAAAAACACTGGATGAGACCTACATTTTCTGAGCAGCAAAGTACTCGAAAAGGAGGTGGCAGGCACTTAAGGGGTTGATACAATCACGTAAAAGATATAACATCAACATGTAAAAAAATGTAAAAAACAAAAACGGAGTTACTGAGTTGTAAAAGGGATCATCAACCTCCTTCTCCCCCCCCCCCTTATGTCAGTATTATGTTGAACCACATTTTGCTTTAATTACAGCCTTTAGTCTGTTGGGATATGTCTCTACTAACTTTGCACATCTAGATTTTGCAATATTTGACCACTCTTCTTTGTAGAACTGCTCAAGTTCAGTTAAATTTGATGGCGACCACTTGTAGACTGCAGTCTTCAAGTCATTACACAGATTTTCAATGGGTTTAAGTTTGGGCTCTGACTAGGCCATGCAAGGACATTCACCTTTTTCTCATTCAACCACTGTGTGGTAATATTTGCTGTGTGCTTTGGATCATTGTCATGTTGAAAGGTAAACCTTCTTCCCATTGACAACTTTCTGGCAGAGGACAGCAGATTTTCATCAAGAATTTGATGGTATTTTGCCCCATACATTTTTCTTCAATCCTCACAAGTGCTCCAGTCCCTGCTGCAGAAAAACACCCCCATAACAAGATATTGCCACCTCCATGCTTTACTGTAGGAATGGAGTTAGTTGGATGGTGAGCTGTATTGGATTTCCACCAGACGTTATTTGGTGTTGAGGCCAAATAATTACATTTTAGTCTCATCTGACCATAATACCTTTTTCCATGTGGCCTCGGAATCTTCAAGGTGCATTTAAGATGGTCAGTTGAGACTAATATGTAATTATTTGGCATCAATATTAAATTTGTTTGCATGTCTGGGGTGGGGATGCAATGATTAAAACCAGAGGTTCTAATGCCTCAGTACTAAAATAGAAAAGAAAAAGCTTTATTGTGTCCAAACAGGAGAGATTTTCACTTAGTGCCCACCATGGTAACCACCATGACTGATCGAAGAAGCTACTCCCCAATATTGATGCAGACAACAATTCAAAAGCTTTTGATTACTATTTTATTTTAAAGATCAGCCAGCAACATTAGAGAGAGTTAGGATGTCGTGATCCAGATTCCCTCAGGTTTGTCTACAGGCCAAAAACTACCTACATTTGGGCGTTTGGTCAGGCTGTGCATGCATGTTTATGCTGTACACAGAGAAGGAAGAGCTGTTGCCAGACATCTCTTAAAAGGTCTTTCTTATCATGCTAAATTTCTAATTTATTGGTTAACATGGAGGATGCCAGACATTATTTCCTAATATTCAAGCATTGAAAATTCATCACTTGAGTTCCCAAAAACACAATAAGCCTCGGTTTGGTCAGCTCATAAGCAGCTTCCACTCATAATGCAATATTTCTCTGTATTGGTGTTATACTGTTTTATCACAGCTGTTGGAAAAATTGATGGTTTTTAGCAGCTGAAACCTGATGAATTTTTTTCATAAACAAATTTGTGCAGTTATGAAATTATAAAGATTTCAAGCACTAGCCTCAAGGTGATCATTAGAATTAAAGTTATTGTTACTAGAAATACCTGCTTGTACAAAATTTTCAAATGTCATGTTGGTATAATAAGATATTAGTATTCCAATTTTATTGTAGAGCAATGCTGAAGAAGAATGGCCTAAAATAATTTAAAAAGATCATCTGATTCTCCATTTTTAAAAACCTTTTTGGTACTTCAATTATATGAAATAACCACATAGCTTTGTTTTTCTGTCTAGCTTGAGAGACCGGCAAAAGTTACTGTTATTTTTCTTTATGCTAACATGTCTCAAGAAGCAATTGCAACGTAATCCATGGATTACCCCATCCATGTGGTGCAAAGAGCAGAATTCCCCATTTATAATCAGCTCTCTCAATTGGCAAGGGACCGCATATGGGCTTGTGGTTCTGTATGGAACAGTGAGTTATGTTAGGGTTATCAGGAAAAGCTTGTCTCTGACAAAAAACAGGGAAAATATATAGTAAAACTCAAATGGCTAATAAGACTATTAAGCACTTCTAGGTAAACCTTAAGACTACGTTTTTGGATGTTTTTCTTAGTAAATAAGCTGGAGGTTGGATAAAAGGAGCAATTGCTCTCAAGGACAGACTGGGCTGAAAAGAAATCTAGCCACCACTCCTACCCTTATCAGCAAACCTCAGATCTGCCAACCCACACTCACACACTGATCTACTCTGTATTACCACTTCGGCAGTCACTAAACACAGTGAAGTAATTTCCACACTCGAGCACTCTCCTTTATTGCTTACTTTATTTGACTCCAGTTCTCCTCATACTGCTTCTCTTGCTCACCTCATTTGGCCCCAATACTGCATTCTTATCCAACTCATCCTTTCCCTCAGCTCCAGTTCTTTCCTCTATAGTCCTCTTCTGGTGTCCTTGGTCACACTTTACTGCTTCTCTCATCTGCCTCCAGTATCATTCTGCAGTGTCCCCCTTGATCACCTACAGCACCCCGTGTGCAGCTCCTTTCATAAGCCTACACTACTACATTTACTGTTCATCTTGTTCACCTCCAGCAGCTAACTACCCTCCCATACTGTTTCTTATTCCCATCGCCCCTCTTTTCCACCACCGCCATCCCTCCCCTTTCCCCATACTGCTTCTGCAACCTCTTATGTGGATCCCTTTTCCAGTAGAAGCTAGTAGAAGCATAACAGTAAACATTGTATGTATAGTTAGGACCCCTGGAGCAGAAGAAAATGCCTTGTACTCTAACCACTGTAAGTTACACGTGTAAGCAAATATATTTTGATACATTATACAGCCACAGTTGTGTTTTGATTGTAACATTAGCTTTTGTGTTTTATTGAGGGTGCCAATCTGTTACCATGGACCTATAGAAGTATGTTATTGTGTTTCCTTTTCTTTTTGAAATATTTAATATGCTAAATATAGGGGGGGGTTACTAAAACTGAAGCATGCAAAATCCAGGGGTATGGACTAATGTTTATGACTTAAGGACTCTAAAGGACTTTCTCACCTATTTAAGATGTGACTACCTCATGAGGCAGAGTACCCGGAGAAAAAAAATATAGGGCATTTAGTAGAATGTGTACAGAAATGTGTGATGGATGCATTTACATTGAACTGTTCCTTTGTTACATTTAAATAACTTCAGAAAGATTCTTGCCTGGTCAGAAGTCACTTTAGGACAATCTCAGCAGAGTGCATGCATGCTTGGCATATCACAAAACAGAGTTAACACCCAGGGACAAGATATGATAGAGAAGATGCAGCACATGTCTAATGTGCAGTGAAGCTTTTTAGAAGAGGCTATATTGTCACTGCAGTTGACTAAAGGACTAGTGTCTGTGCATAAGCAGCCAGCTGGTTGGGAAGCAGTGGTAACTTGGCATAGGTAATGGAATGCCCTGGTAGTGAAGGAGCTTGTGTGCCTAGCAACCAGAACTCCAATACTGGGTCTAACTCATGGCATTGGTCATCCTAGGGACCCAGTCTGTAGATCATGAAAGACAGAGTGAGGCCTTGGGAGGGAACAAGCATGGGATATGTACACAGTTGAAGTTTCTACTCTTTAAGTTTAATATAAGAAGCATTGTCACTATGAGAGTGACTGGTTACTGGGTTGGTGGAGTCACGTGCAAGCTTTGCATCACCGGTTTAGAAATGCTGCACACAAGAGAGAAGGGTTATGAAGTGTAATGAAGAACTGTCCATAATGTACAATGTAAACTGTTACAGAAATTGGGCCACAGATTACAAGGAGTTAACTGATGTCTGTATGGCGAAGAGTTGCATTTAAGATGGAGGGCTGCTCCAAATGCAGTTTGCAATTAGCACCAGCCTCAGTCAACCTCTGGGGGCATTAGCAAATGATCTCTCCCAGTGCCTGTATGGCCACCACCCGCAAGCTAACCAGGACCTGTTTATAGCACTGTACCCTTTACCATATCCCCTCATAAATATGTAGATGGATGTTATATAAGTTATAAAACGTATAGATATAAGTTATATACTTGATTAAATCAGTTCATCTCTATACTGTACTTGATTAAGGCATTATGGTCTTTACTCTAATTTTTTATGACTTTTCTGTAAGCTTGCCAGATCTCTGGGTCACTGGTACTCTGACCTACTTATTCAATGAGTAGTAACATCAACATTGCTGCTTGGAATCGCATAACAGACCAAACCAGAGAGATGTTATCATGTAGAAGGAAAGAAGTGGGGGGGCTGTGCTTTGGTCACAAAGTGGACTTTTATGGCTAGAGGGAAATGATGACTATTGTCTTGAGAACAGATAAGAAAATGTATACAAAGCTTCAGTGATTTAATATTTTATTTGTTGCTTAGGTATGGCACCATTACCCATGTATTACCACCGCTACCTGTGTATTGAAACCATTAGCAGTCTCTTGTATCTAAAATTGCTAGTGCATTGTCCACATATTGCCACAATTGCTAGTACATTGTCCAAATATTGTCCCAATCGCCATAGTGTTGCCCAGATTTGTTACCAATGCATTGTTACTGTTGCCAGTGTGTTGACTCCATATTACCACATGTGCCTGCATATTAATGCCATTGGGCTATTTGTGTGATTGCTTGACCAAGTCAGCTCTGTTTGATTTCGGGGACTATATTTCCACCACAAATCCTGATTGGCCTGTCATTCTTTTCTATATTTTTCTTTATTTAAAGGTAGGCCTTTCTTCAAACAATATAGTGCTTGGAGGCCCCCGCGGACCTTAAAGGAGTTGTAAAGGCAGAAGGTACAATGCAGTAAGATAAATATAGCCCCAGCACCCCCCAATTATCTACCTGACCTCATTCTCTTTCCAGCAATGTCCATGATCCCCTCAGCCATCAATAACGCTCTTCCTGATTGGCTGAGACAGAGCAATGGCGCTATTGGCTTCCGCTGCTGTCAAGCAAAGTCAGCCAGCCAATCAGGGGAGAGAAGAGGCGGGGCCAGGTCGGGCTCCGTGTCTGGATACACAGAGCTCTGACTTGGCTTGGGTGACAACCTGTAGCAAACTGCTGGCTGATGAGCACTCAAAGGGGGGAGGGGCTAGGAGCAGCAAAGAGGACCCGAGAAGATGAGGATACAGGCTGCAAAACATGTTTGTTGTTTTAAAAAAAAAAAAGCAAGCCTTTACAGTGACTTTAATCTGGCCCTGTCACTCAAAAACTACCTGTTTTCTAATAGTTTCATTCACAAAGATTATTCATAAAAGGACATGTTCATAATGAAAATCGCCTCAAATTAACTGATATTAGTGGGTGTGGTGGCCTTTCATGCCTTTGAGTAATAAATGTTTGAAGTACAGGTAAAATACACATTGACGCCACGAAAAACCACTTAAAACTATTTTATTTTTCACACACAGAGATTGTGAACAAGTATTAGGCAGACCTGTCTGATAATCTGCATATCTATCTATTCACAGGTGAAATATAAAGAATTATACCATATAGTTTAAAATATCAATACCCATTTTAGCTTTACCATTAAAATGATTGCTTCTTCACAAATTCAGGCCTTGATCTCATAAATAGAGCATGGTGAATTTTTTTTTTAAACCCAACAGATAATGTCACACTTGGTTTGGAGGATCTAGACACAAGAAAGGAAACAGACGATTAGAGCACCACAAGATTTTTCCCTGTGCAACGTCATTTATTAATTTTATGAAATATTAAAAGTATTCAGAAAATTTACCAAAAAATCCAAATTAAAAATACAAATACATAGACAGATTCATTCAGCTCAAATTCATACACAGAGCATACTATACCCCACAGAGACTCTCGAGAATATACCCTACACAATCTGACAGATGCCCAAAATGTACCACTGAAATGGGCACTTTCTTTCATGTCATTTGGTCCTGCCCTCTCATACAAAAGTTCTGGTTGGACGTAGTTTCTATGATCAACTCAGTTGGAGGCTTATCGATGGGTTTAGATCCGCTTATTCTCCTACTAGGTATCTGTGATAATATCACACGGAGTACACACAAGCAGTTGTTTATAGTCTACGCAACATTCTAGGAAAGCTATCCTTCATTGGAAGCAACCAGACCCTCCCACAGTTTCACAATGGAGAGCCATGGTTGACTCTATCTTACCACTATACAAATTCACATATGAGTCATAAATGTCCCAAGAAATTTGAGAAGATATGGGGTAGCTGGAATGAGCTGAGCACTGGTAATAGGCTGAGGGCCCATAGAGTGGAGGAGAGCAAGGGAAGGCGACTGAGCCTTGGGAGATTGGTTTGACCCTCTTCACTGTGGTATGCTTTCTGTTGCCCCTTGTACCCCCACCCCCCACTGCTAATCTCCTGTCCCCTAAAATCTCCCCCCCCCCTCAGTACAGGAAGATCATTACCATATATTGTCAGACCTGTAAATTGATTGCAATAATAGTTGAATAACTGTATAATTTAAACCCACACAATCTAACTCTGGTTCCCCTTTGGTTCCTCTTCAACAGATTACTAACTGTGTATATAGCACTATGACCTGAAAGAATGATTGTACACTGTGTTTTGTGTTACAAGTATGTGATGCAAGGTTAATTTGTATGCCATGTTTCTCCTTTTGGAAACAAATAAAAATGTATCTGTTAAAATAACAAATACATTTTTCTTCTGCTAAACTCCGGTTATGAAAATAAGTGAAATCTATTCAAGTATGTATTTGTAGCTCAAAAAAGTACCTTCTGTTGCTCTCAGGCTTCTCCAAATCCAAGTCCCTATTTTCGCTGTTTTGATCCCACTTCCTGTTAGAGGGTAGCTACATTTGCTCTCCATGGTCCCGTTGTATGTGTAAAAGTAGTCACACTCACTCCCGATATAAATTAGGGCTTATGTACTGTGTACTATGAGGTTTAGTGGTATACATAGAGTAGAGCATATAACCACAACAAAATGCACTGCTTGTTCCAAACAATGAAAGTGAGGGGATGAGGGAGGTTCAGGAGTTACTGGAAGTAATTACCAGGAGGCAAAAAAACACAGTAAGAAACCATTAAATGAAAAAAAGATTACAGGGCCAATAAGAGAATAAGGATATTGCTTAAGCCCCGTACACACAGGCCAAATGTCGGGCAACATTGGACGGTTAAGTAAAAACTGGCTGACATTTGGCCCATGTGTGAGGCAGCCAGTCAGACAGGAGCCAGCCGTCTGGCCAGCTTCTATCAGACAAGCATGCTGGAAAATCAGCAGCCAACCGGCTCCCAATCAGCGCTCTCAGCCATTGGAATGTTGTAGCGGGACGGCCGTACCTTGTCAGAACACAAAAGAGCAGCAGGGAAGATCGCTGATTTAGTGATGTGCACCAGACTTTAGTGTCAATTTAAAGCCAGGACAGAGTTGCCCCTAGCAACAACCCAGTGATGGTAAACTCTCCCACATTTCTTACTGGAATCCCAAATAGGTATACATAGTGCTTATGTCCTTCCAAGAAAAGTAATACATCTACTGGGTATATACAAATATGTTAAAAATGTGCACATAAATGTAAAATCTAAGCTTCATATACTCCTCGGAGATGCATATATTTTATGATTGCATTGCAGATGATAGATGTAGCTAGATGTTAAACTCGTACATATCCACATGCAGTTCTAACAAGATAAGATGATTTCACCCAAAAAATCCAAATCTAGTTTCTATAATAACATTTTACAATTATGGCTCATCAGTACAGAAAGAATGTGGTGAAAAATTTATAATTTTATAGTTGTTACTAAAACGGGTGAAGTAATGGAAAATCTTTCTGAAGGGACAACTGCCTTGGTGACAACTAAAAAGGGATATTCCCCTCACTTTCGAGAGATTTACATTCAGTTCCTGCTGTGTCTCTGGGACATTGAAGAAGTGGCTTAACAACCACTTTAACTTATATTTATACCATCCCTTCTGTTATATAAGGCTATACATCCCAGTGCCTGTGCTGTATAAAAAAGATGCAGATTTCTACCTTGTCTTAGAGTGTCTCCCGTCACTCACATGACTCTTGGGCTCTTTCCTCTCCCTGGCTGATAGCTACAGTGGGCGGGGCCGAGAACTCCCACTGACATCAGCCGGGAGGAGTTGGGAGAGGGGCAGAGGAGTCACGTGAGCGCCAGGAGATGCTCTGATAAGGTAGGAATTGGCATAGTTTTTATACAGCACAGGCACTGGGAAACATAACGTTGTATAACAGATGGGATGGTTGTCGTGGCTGGCCTCTCACCCCTTCCTTCTCTGTGCTCAGCTGTCTGTTAATTGCCAGTACTCATCGTTCCACAGTGGCTCAACTGTTGATCATCTGCTCGTCAGTCAAGCCCACAGCCAGCCCCTTCTGGCTATTTAAGCTACCTGGTTCAGGCTTTCACCTTGGTCAACATATCTAGAGACTCTCTGCTGTGTTCCTGTTAGACTTGCCTGGCTGACATCCCTTCTGGTTCCTGATCCTGTCTGCTGCCTCTGACTATGCTGATCTCTGGCGTCCTGGTTTCCTGGCTTGTTCTGACTACCCAATTTGGCTACCGAACCCTGGCTATGTTTTAAAAACATTTACCAGTTGTACTATTTTATTAAAAGGCATGATTTTTACTGCATTTTCTGTCTCCGTCTGTTTCATGGGTCCTGACAGTAGGAGAAGGCCATGAATTCCGAAGATGCAGGCAATCCACCTAGTGGTAATATTTTTTTTTCCGAGTTGAATGAGCAAGATTACTGCATTTATCAGTTTGCCATAGCGTTACAGAAGCTCCTGATTCGCACTGCTCATCTAGATACTCCCACTGTGGCTGTTCCAGTACAACCTGTTTTGCAGGCCGTCCCTGCTGCTGCTCCAGTCTTTGTGCAGGCAACCGCCTCTAATATTACCTCTGTAAAAAGTATATCTGGTTCTGCTCCACTTCCTCAGCAATTTGGGGGCTATCCAGCTCAATTCAGAGGGTTTCTGAATCGGGTTGAGATATACTTTGAGAGGCTGCCCCAGGTGTTCCCCACAGACAAAAGAAAAGTAGGCTTTATCATTTCTTTGCTTTTTGATAGAGCCTTGGCCTGGGCATAGACCCTCTATGGGAGACGAAAAAACTAATTGTCCCGAGTTATTCAGTGTTTGTTGTGACTTCCTTTAAACGGGTATTTGACATTCCCGCACGCTCCACTTCTGCTGCCAAGAGCCTCATGTCCATCAAAGTACGAGAATTGTTTCAGATTACGCCATTGAATTCTGTACTCTAGAAGCAGAGGTCGCTTGGAACAGAGGCCCTCGTGGCTGCTTTTTCTCATGGTCTCTCAGATAACATCAAAGATGAGATGGCAGCCCGAGACATAATGACAGATCTGGAAAAGTTGATCACGTTTTGCCATTCTCATTGACTTCAGACTCCTAGAGACCTTCCTTTAAGGAGCGCTTGTGGATGCCTTGAGTACATTTGGCTCTGAGCTTTGCAGTCCCACCCTTGCCTCCCTCACCTCCCATGACTCCTGGTACTGAATCTGCCAGTGAAGTAGAAACCATGCAGTTGGGCTTCACACCTCTCTGTGGATAAGAGGGCCTTTAGGGAGAGATTGTGCCTTTATTGTGGGCAGGCAGGTCACTTCTTGAAGTCTTTGCATACCGTCCGGGAAACCTTTGCACCTGAGGTCCTGTAGGGGACAGACCTTAGGTGGCGTTGTTACGTCCCCAGACCATGAAGGATAAGCCTCTAGTTTTGGTTACCCTTTCGTGGTCTGAGTCGTCCATAGATACACAGGCTCTAATCGACTCTGGGGTTGCAGGCCTATTCATAGACAGTGCCTTTGTGTCTAAGCACTCGATTTTGCTGCAGCTTCGTGCCACTCCACTTGCCATTGAGGCTATTGATGGGAGACCTCTACAGCCTACCCATGTGACTCATGAGACTGCTCCGTTGACCATGGCCGTAGGGGCTCTATACCATGAGATAATCCAATTTAAAGTCATATCCTCTCCTCATTATCTGGTGGTTATTGGTTATCCTTGGTTACAGAGGCACAGCCCCTCTTTTGTATGGCTTGGTGCTGGAGTTCTTTCCTGGTCGCCACAATGCAGTAAGACATGTTTTCAGAAAGTGGCTAAGGTCTTGTGCACCTCTTCCCTCTCCTCCTTGCCACAGGAGTACCACAAATTTAGCAATGTCTTTGACAAGGATCAAGCAGGCAGTTTGCCGCTACACCAGTCATATGATTGTGCAATTGACCTTCAACCTTTGTCTTGGAGGATAAAGCTATGGGGGACTATATTGTTGGCGCTCTTTCTCGAGGGTTCATCCGCAATCCTGATCTCCTGCTGGTACTGGCTTCTTCTTTATGAAAAAGAAAAGTGGTGAACTGAGACCTTGTATAGATTATAGGGGTCTCAATCGCATCACAATTAAGAACACCTACCCGATTCCGTTGATTACAGAATTATTTGACCCCCTCAAGGGAGCAACAGTTTTCACAAAGCTCGATCTGAAAGGGGCATACAATCTTGTGAGGATCAAGGAGGGTGACGAATGGAAAACTGCGTTTAACACCACGACAGGACATTACGAATACCTCATAATGCCAGTTGGTCTTTGCAACACTCCTGCAGTTCTTCAGGAGTTCATCAGCTATGTCCACTGAGATATGTTGCAGCAATGTGTGGTGGTTTATCTTGACGAAATTCTCATATATTCTAAATTCCTAGAGAGCCACCACACAGATGTCTACAGAGGCTGAGAGATAATAACCTGTTTTGTAAGTTGGAGAAGTGCAAGTTCCATCATGAACTAGTTACATTTCTAGTTTTTCAATGGACCCAGAGAAATTATCTGCAGTTCTACAGTGGCCTTGACCCATAGGTGTCCATTACAACGTTATCTTGGATTTGCCAATTCTTATCGGAAATGTATTCTGAACTTCTATTCTCTGGTCAAACCCCTGACTGATATTACCAGAATAGACGGGAACCCACAGAATTGGTCTCCGGATTCCATTAAAGCCTTTGAGTCTCTCAAGGCTGCCTTTGTTTCCGCTCCTGTATTGGCACATCCTGATCCTACGCTACTCTTCATTCTTGAGGTGGATCCACCTGAGACTGGAGTGGGCGCCCTTCTGTCTCAACATCCTACCTCTGAGAGAGCTATGCATCCTTGTGGCTAGTTTTCTACGAAAATGGCTCCTGCAGAATGCAATTATGAGATCCAGTCTCCTCCCGAGAAACCCGGTGAACGCGGCTTTGTCTCTGAGAATCTCCACACTGTTTTGCTCCAGATTTACAATTCTCCCAAGGCGGCTGGCCACCCAGGAAAGAATCAACTCATTTGGGCTATTTCTCAACAATTCTGGTGGCCTAGTCTTAGCACTGATGTAACAGCCTTTGTAGCCACTTATTCCGTGTGTGCACAGAGTAAGACACCATGAAACCTTCCAGTGGGCCTCCTATAACCCATACCCAATGGAGAGAGGCCATGGACGCACCTGTGTATGGATTTTATTGTGGAGTTACCTAACTCCCAGGGCAACACAGTTATTATGGTGGTTGACCGGTTCTTGAAAACGTTTGCATCGTATTCCACTAAAGAAGTTGCTCATGTCCAAAGAACTGGCATCCAATGTTGTTCAGTAGATCTGCCGGCTACATGGGCTACCCAAGGTTATCTCTGACAGGGGTAGCCAGTTTGTCAGGTTTTGGTGAGCCTTTTGTGCACAGTTAGGAATTCAGGTTTCTGTCTCCTCTGCATATCCCCCACAGTCCAATGGGGCAGCAGAACGAGCCAACCAAGCCTTGGAGCAGTTTCTACGCTGCTATATTTCTGACCGCTATAACAACTGGTCAGACCTCCTACCTTGGGTGGAGTTTGCTCACAATAGTGCCGTCGATACCATTTCTCGATTATCTCAGTTTATGGGAAATTATGGTTTCCAGCCATCCATGTTGCCTGACTCGTTTGTTCCTCAAAGAATTCCTGTGATAGAGGAGCATTCCACTTGGATGCAGGTCCAGGAGTCCTTTCGACGTGCCAGTGAGTGGTAAAGACTCCATGCTGACCGCCAACGCCTACCTGCGCCTTCCTACCAGGTTGGGGAGAGGTTCTGGCTGTCATCTCATAACCTCCGACTTCATGTTCCTTTATTGAAACTAGCACCACAATTCATTGTGCCTTTTCTGTATTCTACATAGGATCAACCCAGTGGCTTATGCATTAGACCTTCCCTCTAACATGCGTATTTCAAAAAAAAATTCATGTCTCCTTATTAAAACCTTTGGTGTGCAACCACTTTACCACCTCGGTATATCATCACCTGGTGCATGTCAAGAACCATGAGGAGTATGACAAAAATCGATCATTTATTCCTGTAGGTTCTGTTGGCACATACAGTACCTGGTTCATTGGAAAGAGTACCGTCTGGAGGAGCACTCTTGGGTCTCATCCTCGGATGTACATGCTCCTGTCCTCCTCTGTGCTTTCCATAGACGGTTTCTCCTCAAACCTTGTGGTCCTCCGAGGGGCTGGGGGTACTGTCATGGCTGGCCTCTCAGCCCTTCCTTCTCTGTGGTTAGGTTGCTCAGCTGTCAGTTAATTGCCAGTAATCATTGTTCCACAGTGGCTCACCTGTTGATTATCTTCTGCTCGTCAGTCAAGCCCACAGCCAGCCCCTTCTGGCTATTTAAACTGCCTGGTTCAGTTCATCATTTGCCTTTCGCCTTGGTCAGCATATCTAGAGACTCTCTGCTATGTTCCTGTTGAAGACTTGCCTTTCTGACATCCCTTTTGGTTTCTGATCCTGTCTGCTGCCTCTGACTATACTGATCTCTGGCTTCCTGATTTCCTGCCTTGTTCTTACTACCTGATTTGTCTGTCGAACCCTGGCTTTGTTTGATGTTTTGGCTATGTTTACCAGTTGTACCATTTTATGAAAAAAGGCACGATTTTTACTGCATTTTCTGTCTCCGTCTGTTTCATGGTTCCTGACAATGGTATACATGTAATATTGTTTTTTTTTATAGCAGCAGGACTGGAGGGGCGGCCAGTGTCTGGAGCTGACAGGCAGAGAGGGGAGGGGGGAAGAGGATTGGGGAGATCAGACAGGAGAGCTGCGGATGACTGAGGCACGTAAACTGACCACACTGTCGGGGCTCAGCAGCCATGAAAAACCGTGGTCAGTTTACACTGTGCTGTATAACATACATAATATAGGGAACAGGATCAATGGATCTACAGACCCATACACTTTATATAAACATTACATTTTCTGTTCAATCTTTTTATTGAAAGGGGTTTTCAAAGGGAAAAAAAATGTTGCATGTGTAAAAGTTTACAATATTGGTTAAGGAATTCTACCTTTTAAACCGTAAAAGAAAGTTTGAGCTACATAGGTACTTTAAAGTGATATTAAAGTCAAATTTTTGTGTTTAAAAATACCAAACATGTTATACCCACCTGCTCTGTGCAGTGGTTTTACATGTATGTCTGCTGTCTTCCCCTTTCTTTAGATAATAATAATGTGGCCACACAAAACTTTTGTTGCCAGCGGTTTAGACATTAATGGCTGTGTGTTGAGTCATTTTGAGGGGACAGGAAATTTACACTTTTATACAAGCTGTACACTCACTACTTTACATTATAACAAAGTGTCACTTCTTCAGTGTTGTCAGATGAAAAGATGTAATAAAATATTTACAAAAATGTGAGGGGTGTACTCACTTTTGTGAGATACTGTATATATGCCCAGGTCAGATTTCATAAATGGCGTTTATATCCACTTTAAGATTAAAAAAAACCTTCTGCCTTTAGAACCCCTTTAATACAGGATTTGTACATGGAGTTGCTGCAACAGTATAAGTGAAGCAGAAGAAAGGTAAACATAGAGTCTGATAGTTTTTCTGTGATGGTTTTACAAATTAGGTTCCAGTGTATTCTAGGTTTGACCTCAGAAACATGAAAGAGGACTGGTTAGCCAGATCTTGGCAAGATAATCTTTACATTTTATTAATCGTCCTATTTAGTACCTATTTCAGAAACCAGTGCAGACACTTTTTAAGATATTCGATCAAAGATTGTATGGCTCAGAACACTGGAAAACAAAGTCTTACTTTGGAAGTTTGAAGTTAGGGTGTCCAAGCCGAGGTGTCCTCCCACACACCAATAGACAAAGGGTCATCAAGAAAATTAAGTAGCCAGCAACTCCATAACATCAAGCGTATTTATTGTAAAGACTTCACAGTGAGTACAGTCAGCAGCAGACTAGTTTTGGTGATGAGCCTTGTTCACAGCACGCCATTTTTAAGATATGAACAGGGTGGCAGAAATTCCAAGTGTCTCTATAGAGCAGTGGTCATCAACCCTGTCCTCAGGGTCCACTAACAGGCCAGGTTTTATGTATTACCTTGGGGAGATGCAGACTAGAATACTGCAATCACTGAGCAGCAAATGATATCACCTGTGATGTATTTCAGTTATCTTGCAAACCTGGCCTGTTAGTGGGCCCTGAGGACAGGGTTGATGACCACTGCTGTAGAGTAAAGTGTAAAAAAAAAACTTTACAATAATATTCAGCCTTAGAGCCCTTTCACATTAATCAGTTTTTTGGGGGTTTTTTCAGTTTAAAAAGAAAAATTTATGAAAAATGCATCCCTTTCAATCCTATGAAACTCTTCACATCAGTCAGTTGCATTTTTAAAAATCCTACTTGATGCATCTTTGGTGTGTTTTTCAAAAAGCACATTAAAAACTCAATTCCCCATTGAAATAAATAGAAAACGTATTAAAAACACACCATGCTTACCTTTTTGGTGCTTTTTTTTAGCCACATGTGCATGTTTCACAGGTGCAAGCTGGGAGTCAGGCAACCAGAGAATGCACTGGAAATGCATATGCATTTTTGATGCATTTTTCAGTAGAGGAGTGTAAAAGAAGCCTTAATAGTATCCTAATAAAGTACCATTTTCATCCAAAAAGGTCACCTTTTTTGAGCTTAAAGTAATGCTGTATACCTAAACTCCTTGAGGCAGTGTCGCGGTCTCAGCCACAGAGTGACTGCCCCGCACTACCTAAATATGAGTCCCTGAAGATCTTATATTCTTATTACAAGGAAGTACCTTTACATTACAGCACTTTATTAGCATTGACCATTGTTTTTAAATGACAGGTCACATTCCACATTTCCGCAAATGTACAAAGCAAATTTACAAATTTACAATGAAAATGATTAAATAACATATGTTTTATGAATATTAACCCATTCATGACCATGGGGGTTATTTATGAAAGGCAAATCCACTTTGCACTGCAAGTGCACTTGGAAGTGCAGTCGTTCTAAATCTAAGGGGTAGATCTGAAATGAGTGGAAGCTCTGCTGATTTTATCATCCAATCATGTGCAAGCTAAAATTCTGTTTTTTATTTTCCTTGCATGTCCCCCTCGGATCTAAAGCGACTTTACTTCCAAGTGCACTTTCAGGGCACTTTCAAGTGTTCTTGCAGTGCAAAGTTGATTTTCCTTTAGTAAATAACCCCCAATGTCCCAAATCCGGCTAGTCAATTAGTTCAGTACCATGGACAGTGATTCGAAAAAATCAACTTCTTCAAATGAATGCATGTAATCATTAAAATCTGAAACAAATTTTGGACAGCAATAATAATGTGCAGTAATCCATAGCATCCAATCACTGATGGCATTTCACTGGTTGGTATTGTATTTAACATGTACAGTATTTACAATGATAGATGTATTTGGGAGATAAAGTAAGGAGAAATTTCTACAACATGGACAAAAAAACTTAAAAGAGAAGTATGGGTTTTTCTTTTTTTTTTTTCAGAATCATTCATACTTACCTAGGTGGATGTCATCTGTCCCTGGCTGGTTCTAAGACTGAGAACTGTGTGATCAAGCACTGCCAATCGCTCAGTTCTCAGGCCTCCCTGAGCAGAGAGCTAGTGAAGTGACTGCTCTCTGCTCTGCCCCCCCCCCCTCCCCTTGCTCACCTGAGTGCTTGGCTGTGAAGGGGCTGGAGCGGCCAGCTCAGGCTCTCAGTGGCTCGCTGAGAAGCTGAACCGGGTGTCGGTCCAGGCATGTTGGCGGATCCTGACTTCATTGTTGTGGTCTTGCCCCAGCCTGACATCAACCGACACCGGGCTTCAGCCCACTGTCTGCTGAAAATGGCAGAATGAATTGCAGTACTGTGATCCACAGGATAAGTACAACCAAACAAGCTTTGGCTGTACTTCTCCTTTAACCAAGGTTCTAATCCTTCCCCACCATATCCAAAAAAAGATCTGTGGCCCGTTTAAGATCCTACCAGTTTCATGAACAATAAACCTTCTGTGAAAAAATGACTGTTTGTTACAGCTAGGTGAAACCAGGCAAATTCACTTGCAAGGATTAGCGTGCATTAACTGCGCATTTTTCACCATTGCCCAGTATTTAGGAGGCTGGAGGGTGAGTGCAAATCAACATAATGAATAAAGTGCTTTCAGGGAAAATGGTTTGTCATCAAATCTATGGCAGTTCTTCTGTAAATCTGACATTTAATGCTTTATAAATAGACCTCTTATTGTTTGATGCCTTTGTGTCTCTAGCAGCCAAACGCATATGAAAAGAGTAGAAATGAAAATGTGGGGCTCTGTTTAGCCAACCCTCTTCTTCCTAGTTGTCAGTGGTGAAAGCAGGCACAGACACACAAGCTCTCCCACTGACTTCCATTGGTCTTAACACAGAGCAAACACAGAAAACAGATAATACTGGCAATAGATGGGTTGTTTTTTTTGTAGAAAAATAAATTGAATACCAAAGTAATATTTGAAAAAGAATGTAAAGGCCCAGACACGCGATCGGAAAGTTGTACAAAAAAATACCACTTTAGAAGCGATTGTAAGATAATCTATTTGTTAGGACATAGCTTTCCTCTGAAATTTTCTAAAGCAAAAAAAAATGAACAAATTTTCTTGTACGATACCAGATCGTATGATTTTTGTTTAATCAGTACAGTTGTCGTCTGAATATAAAATCCAAATACACTACAACACATTACTTATTATATTAGCGTTTTGTTTAGGAGATCTGTTAGTTAGAACGTGTACCATGCTTCCAAACTGTTAAATAAAATTGAGAGATCATAATGGGTCTGCCAGTAGAAACCATAAATTAGAGTTCTTAGAACATAAAGGGTACAGAACCCTTGTATTTAGGAGAAGGTTACTGATTTTGTATACTTTGTTAATAAATAAACCATAATCTCAATGGTTTAGTAGCACAAAATCATAATGGTATCCACCAAAATTCACCCTACATTTCTGAACTGCTAAAAGCTAATTTCTGATAGGGTGATGTTAGCAATATAATTTCTGTGTTATTGATTAAAGTTCAATGCCAACCTAAGCTTTGTTTTTTTTTGTTTTTTTTTATTGAGTTGGGGTAAATTAGAGTATTGGGTATTTGCTGCAATCTTTGTGCACATTGGGATATTTTCTTCCACTTTCTATGTACTCACTGGAACAAAGAATGAGGAGGTTATGAGAAATTATATATTTTTTTCAAATGGGGAGGTTTTCAAAACTTTCATATGTAGTCATCAGAACCTAAAGTGAAGATAGATCTCCCCAACAGGCTCATAGACTGCAAACAAAAACATGACCGGGATTTGGACCTTCCCCCGCGCTACCAAAAACTGGGGTTGGGCTTTAAAGACTTGTTTGGTGAGCTTCTACAGTATAACATAGAACAGTGGTCATCAACCCTGTCCTCAGGGCCCACTAACAGGCCAGATTTGCAAGATAACTGAAATACATCACAGGTGATATCATTTGTTGCTCAGTGATTGCAGTATTCTAGTTCGCATCTCCCCAAGGTAATACATAAAACCTGGCCTGTTAGTGGGCCCTGAGGACAGGGTTGATGACTACTGACATAGAAGATAGAAATGAACAATTTGGCTTGCCTAGAGCAGTAATAAACCCCCTTTTTTCCATTTTATTTATTTATTTTTGAGGAGGGGGGGCTCCTGCTGTTTTATGCCGTAATGTGCTTGCATGCACCATGTAATAGCACATTGTGAGAGAACCTGTCATACTGTACCTGCAGCAAGAATGTGCTCATGTACTAATGTCCGTACCATTCTCTGCAGTAGTGTGCCTGGGGTGACACGAGGACGCACTCCCAGAGCGTCTGTTTGACACCCTGGGCTCACAGGAAGTGGATTGCATCATGCTAGGTGCCTTTAGCTCAGAAGTGACTGGCACAGGATGGAGGAAGATGAGCGGAATATTGTTGGAGCATGGAGGGAGTGGGTAGTGAATGGCAACTTTATGTTGAGGTACTATCACAAAAAAAAAATCACTAAAGGCCGGTGTAAGATTTGACCCAGGTAGGGGAAATTTGCAGAAGTTTCCCAACACCCCAGTGATCCACTCCAGCTGTCCACAACTGTAACAAGGGGACACTATGGAGTCACTGGAGGCCAGACAGTGATGAGGCAAGGAGCCTGTGCTGACCTCCTTACCAATTCACTTTGGAGGTCTTTTTTAACTAAACTAAAAAAATAAAAAAATTGTGAATCAAGAATATGTTTTCCCCTATGATATGGATTGCAGAGCCTGGTTTGTCAGGCTGCCTTTGTGGCAGTTTTGTTTTATAAATATTAAATTAATATGTTTAATGCTTTTATTTTTTTATTTTTTGCACCATGACTTGTATTTTCAAGTCCTCCTATATATGTTGGTCGAGTTGAAATCCATCATCAGCTTACAGTTAATTTGCCATAAATTATACCTAGGGCCATTTATAGACATGCCATATTAAGCATAACATTATTTACCCAAATTAATTTTAATAGATCGTAATGAATCGGGCATATTTATGATAACTGCACATCTGCATATCATTTGCATTACATTTTCTGTGTGGAACACTATGCTTTTACCATGATGTTAACCTCTGCTAGTGCCGAATCATTTTCTGAGGTTAGGACATTTATCTGCTTAGCCAACCTATGTAAATTGTACTTGCATTTGTACACAGTATGCAGACCTTAGATGCGCTATGCAATTAAAATAACGTTTTAGACGTACTACTCTTATGGATTTATTTGTTAGATGGTTTCGTTTCATATCACTATGTTATCGTAAACAGGAAAGGTTGCTAAGTAGAGAATACGTTAGCCAAAAGTATGGTATTTTATAACTTTGTAAGGACCTACACAGTTAAAGTACACTATATTGTCAAAAGAATTGGGACGCCTGCCTTTACACGCACATGAACTTTAATGTCATCCCAGTCTTCATCTGTAGGGTTCAATATTGAGTTGGCCCACCCTTTGCAGCTATAACAGCTTCAATTTTTCTGGGAAGGCTGTCCCCAAGTTTTAGGAGTGTCTTTGGGAATATTTGACCATTCTTCCAGAAGCATATTTGTGAGGTCAGGCCACTGATGGGACAATAAGACCTGGCTCAGTCTCCGCTCTGAATCATCCCAAAGGCGTTCTATCGGGTTGAGGTGCAGGCCAGTCAAGTTCCTCCCAAACTCATTTATCCATGTCTTTATGGACCTTGTTTTGTGCACTTTTGACAATATAGTGTATCTCTAAACTCAAGAAGCAAAACTTAAAGTGGATGTAAACCTGATTCATGAAATTGGACCTGGGCAGTGTTTTCTTTTTGATCTTCAAAGCTTTCAGTATACCTAAACTAGATGAATGAAATAACACAGTTGTTGCACTAACAAAACAACTTCATTTTTGTGTTAAGACCAATATTATGCAATTAAAAATTGATGGCTGCCTCCAACGGACCGAGCTAAGTATGCCCTATGCTCCACCCCTACTTGACCATGGCTAGGATCCTGTCCCTTAACGTTCATGGCCTAAACTCCAACAAAAAGCAGCACCTGGCACTTAGGGAGTTCCGACAGGCGGGGGCGGATATAGTAATGGTCCAGGAGACGCATTTCAACCGGGGAGACTCCTTTGCGTTTGCCTCCAGGCATTTCCCTCAGGTTTATCAGGCCTTCAACCCGCGGAAGAGAGCGGAAGGGGCCATTCTTTTCCGGCGGGGAGTCCCCTTTACTTGTACCTCTGTGCACCTAGATCCACGGGGCCACTAAATTATACTCCGTGGTCTGTGGCGTACGCAGGCACTGACCTTATGCGTCCTCTACGCCCCCAATGTCCATCAACATAAATTCTTGTCTAGGGTGTTTTCCCGTTTGTTTAAGACGCCCCCCGGGCTCCTGGTGATAGGGGGGGATTTTAACCTTACTCAGTCCGCACTCCATGATCGCCTAGTGGTGGGCCTCCGGACGCCTCAGGCTAGGACCTTGAGAGACTCCAGGCTCTTCCGCCAAATTACCAGACGGCGGGGTCTTTTTAACGCCTGGCGAGCTCTGCACCCGCAAGACCGCCAGTACACCTTCTTCTCCGCTCCCCACGGCACGCACTCACGCATTGATCACTTTTTTGTTAATAACGCGACACTGCGGGCGGTCCAATCTGCAAATATACTCCCCATCTCCTGGTCAGATCACGCCCCCATAACTCTGACTCTAGCACTGGACTCCCCCCTTTATAAGCCCTGCACCTGGAGGCTGAATAACTATCTCCTGCAGCATGCTCCGGCAAAGGCAGAACTGGAGTCTTCGCTCCGGCACTACTTTGTTGAGAACGACACTCCAGACGTCTCCCTTACTACCCTCTGGGCCGCCCATAAGGCTGTCATCCGGGGGCGCTGTATAGCTCTGTCTTCAGCCTTGAAGCGGGACGCACGGACCGCCAGGTTGCTGGCTGAAAAACGACTTAAGACCCTTGAGGCCCATCTCTTGGTCTCCCCCTCCGTCCCCACCCTTAAGCGAATCGTCCAGACTAGGCAGACACTTCGGGACCTGGCGTTGGGATCGGTTGAGAAAGCTCTAGTCCGCTTACGACAACTGTACTATGACAAAGGGAACAAGGCACAGTCGCTACTGGCCCGGAAACTGGCGAACTGTACGGCGACCTCTGCCCCGGCCCAAATTAAAAATAAGGGGGGGGACCTTTTGACCCACCCCCAGGAGATAGTGGATGCGTTCGCGGACTATTATACTGACTTGTACAACAGACCGGACATCCCCCACAATCCCCCAACCTCGGACCAGTCCGCCCGTATTACCCAGTACTTGGACAATATAGTCCTACCCCGACTGCAAGACGCGGACCTCCGAGAACTGAACGCCTCTGTTACTGAAGAGGAGCTCTTGGAGACTGTGAAGACCCTCCATGCCCACAAGTCCTCGGGACCGGACGGGCTCCCCTACGAATACTACAAGGCGTTTATACCCCTCTTAAGCCCGTACATGACCAAGCTTTTTAACTCCTTTCTCCAGCAGACCCCGGTCCCGACCGACATGCTAGGTTCGTTTATTTCCCTTATTCCCAAGCCAGACAAAGACCCGACTGTTTGCGCTAGTTACCGACCTATAGCCCTGCTGAACGCTGATTTAAAAATGTTTACGAAGCTCCTAGCGAATCGCCTTAACGCAATCCTCCCTTCCCTAATACACAAGGATCAAGTGGGATTCGTCCCCTTGAGACAGGCAGGGGATAACACTAGAAAGATCATTGATCTTATTGACGTGGCGAATAGGGATAACCTAGGATCTTTGGTTCTCAGTTTAGACGCAGAGAAGGCGTTTGACCGCCTCAGCTGGCCTTTTATGGAGGCCACGCTACACCGCATGGGCTTCCGGGGCCCATATCTGCGAGCAGTGCGGCACCTCTACACCACCCCCTCCTCGCAGGTTAAAACCCCCTTCGCCACGTCCTCTACTTTCTCTATCACTAATGGCACCCGCCAGGGCTGTCCGCTCTCTCCTCTCCTTTTTGCTCTATGTGTGGAGCCTCTGGCGGCTGCCGTTAGAAGCAACCTCGATATTCGGGGGATCCCGGTGAGGGGCAAGGAATTCAAGATTTCGCTCTTCGCAGATGACGTTATCCTTACCTTGGCTCAGCCCGGGATCTCACTCCCCAACTTCCACTCCGAGCTAGACCGCTATGGGGAACTTTCCGGCTACAAAATTAACCCGTCCAAATCGGTGGCCCTCCCCCTAAACATGGGGGCGTCTGAGACGACCCGCCTACGCTCCGCTTTCCCGTACAAATGGGAAAGCTCTTCCCTTAAATATTTGGGGGTCCTCCTTACGCCATCATTCCACTCCCTGTATCAGGCTAATTTCCCCCCCCCTCTTTCGGGCGATTAGGGAATTACTACGTACATGGAAGGCCCACCACATATCGCTCATAGGACGGATCACGTCTATTAAAATGGTGATCCTCCCCAAGCTCCTGTATCTGTTCCAGACATTGCCGATCCCAGTCCCGTATGCACAGTTACGCGCGCTCCAGAAGGATCTGTTGAAATTCGTATGGAACTACAGAAAACACCGGGTCCCGAGCTCTGTCCTGACGGCCTTGCGCTCTGACGGCGGTTTGGCGTTCGCCGACTTAGTCCGCTACTACCAGGCCACTCAGCTGCGGGCCATAGCCTCCTGGTTTCCGCAGAAGTCTTATAATAGATGGTCGGAGATTGAAAAGATCTGGCTGGCTCCTGTACACCCGAACAGTTTCTTATGGGGAGCGAAGATTGATATAGATTCGGGTCGACTACTGGGGCCGATGGCCCAGCTTCGTCTCCTCTGGCGGAAGCTCTCCCGCGACCACAGTCTCCACTCGGAGTTCTCCCTACTGACCTCCTTCCTCTATAACCCGACTCTACCGACCAGCTTGACCCACCAGATGTCCTGGCCTTGGGCCTCGCGTGACCTGTTCCACTTGGGGCACCTAGTGGACCCCAGAACACGACGGCTGTTGTCCTTCTTGGAGCTCCAGGCTAAGCATGACCTCCCCCATCAGACGTTCTACAGCTACCTACAAATTAGGCACTTTGCACAATCTAGGGCCCCTCACCTACGGTTCTCCCCGCCCTCTCCCTTTGAACAGATAATCCTGGCAGGACGGGATCGCAGAGGGTTGATCTCAGACATATATCGCGTCCTCAACGCATACCACTTTCAAACGAAGGGGAAGCACTCCTACATGAAACGCTGGGAGGGGGAATTGGGTGAGGAGCTCCCCCTTGAGACCTGGCAGGGGGTGTGGCGCCAGGCAGCCAAATCTTCTCTGTGTACATTGTACAAAGAGAATTTCTACAAAATTATTTTCTTCTGGTACCAGACCCCGGATATTCTCCACAGGATATACCCCTCTACCTCGGATCGCTGCTGGCGATGTCTGAGGGAGCGGGGCTCCCTGTTCCATATATACTGGGCCTGTTCCCTGATTGCCCCATATTGGCTTACGACTCGTGGGCTGCTCCAGCGTCTATTCGACGTTCCTGTACCCCACTCCCCCAAATTTTTCTTGATGGGCCTGTCCCAACCCGCTCTGACTAGGCCGGGCCGGAAGCTCCTTAGGCACATCCTGACAGCGGCCCGCTGCCTGATAGCCCTTAACTGGAAGAATCCATTGCCCCCGTCTGGGGAGGCCCTTTACTCCAGGATCAAGGACGTTGAGCTCATGGAGAAGATGACAGCCAGGGTGAGGGACAGGCTTGAGGAGCATGACCTGGTCTGGGGGAGATGGCGGCTGCTGGAGGATTGATGGTGAACCGGTGTGGACATGGTGATGTGGACCGTTGGCACTCTATTCCCTTTTCTATGTCTTTCCCTCTTTCTTTCCTTCTCTCTCCTCTTCTCTCCTCCACTCTTCTCGCTCATACTACTTATGGTCCTTGTTTTGTTTTAAGTTTGGCATGTAAGCTAAGCAGCAGGCCCGGGTGGCCTTTCGGTTTCCAGCACGGATAACTGACTTTTGGTGTCTTCCGTCCTGCTGTGCACCCTGGGTCGGTTGGTCTGCTCCCGCTGTATTTCCCGGTACTGTACTCTTCTGCACTGTCCACTTACAATGGGCCTCCTGTGTTTTGGAAGCCATGTTACCATTGCTGTATGCCTGCACTACTACTTTTGTTATGCGACCACGAAAACTAAATAAATTATTTGGAAAAAAAAAAATTGATGGCAATATAAAACAATAAGTTTATCATGCATAATCCAGTTACTGTATATTCTTTTTTGCATATAATTCAGTGGCAGAATATGTGTTTCTTACTTAATGATGATATTGTCATTAGCCATTGAACATTTGACCAGCTCAAAGAAACTTGCTATAGCCTTTTTTTTCATGGTTTGGAGTTTAAGTGGTAAAGTTTGGTCATTTGTTTAAAGAAGAATTCCAGGTATAGTGTTTCACTCAGCTTGGATCAATGTAACTATGCATATACTATACCTATTGGATCAAACCTGGAAACAGCTGCAGCAGACACCGCTTCTGGGTCCCATGCCGAGTAGCTGCATTGTGAACAAAGGAGGTCGACCGTTCGGCATGGGTGCCATTCAGTGATTGCTTTGCATTTTCTCAATAAATGCAAATCATTCTTTAATTTAACGAGGTGGAGAGTGTGATGTCACCACCCTGCCTCTCCACCTCATCCAGTCACACAATGCAGCAGGGCAGCTGCTCCGCACAGGACCCCGAAGCTAGTGGGGATCACTGGAGTAGTGGTGTCTTGCAGGATCCTATATAGGTATGGCACAGCTGTGCTCAAAAGTTTGCATACCCTGGCAATAATGCTAATATTTTGTAATTTATATTGAAAATGACTGATCATGCCAAAAATAAAAAACGATTTTATTTAAGGATAGTGATCATATGAAGCCATATATTTTGTTAACATATTGTCATATTGTGCTCCTTAAAAACAAACACACCAGCTTTTCCCAGAGCAGCCTGTATTTCTCCTGAGGTTACCTGTTCTTTTTTCTTTGTATCCTGAACAATTCCTCTGGCAGTTGTGGCTGCAATATTTCTTGGTTTATCTGACTTTAGCTTGGTATCGAGAGATCCGCCAACTTTCCATTTCTTAATAAGTGATTGAACAGTACTTGCTGGCAAATGTAAGGCTTTTGGATATCTTTTTTATATCATTTTCCATCTTCATAAAGTTCCATTACCTTTTTGCACAGGTCTTTTGACAGTTTTTTTCCTGCTTTTCACGGCTCAGTATCCAGCCTGTTCAGCGCATTCATATGAGAGCCAACAAACTCATTGACTATTTATACACAGACAATCATTTAAAAAGCCATGGGAAATGTGGGAAATGAACCTTTAAAGTGGTTGTATACTCTTTTTTTTTTTTTTTTTTTTTTTTTTTTTTTTTTTACTTTAACCTACAGGAAAGCCTATAATAAGGCTTACCTGTAGGTAAAAAAAATATCTCCTAAACCTATAAGGTTTAGGAGATATTCCCCTCGGTATGCGCCGCTGACTGCAGCGGCGCATGCGCACAAGGGGATTCTCGGCTGAAAATCCGGAACCTGAGCCACGATACCCGGAAGAAACGCAGAGGGAGCATGTCAGCTCCCTCGGGGTTGGACCGGGCCAGATGTCGGGGCCTTGTTCTAAGGTAAGTATTTCATAATGAGCTAGTATGCGGTGCATACTAGCTCATTATGCCTTTTGCTTTGCAGGTGGTAAAAAAACAAACAAAACATTCGCGGGTTTACTACCGCTTTAACTGCCATTTTAACCTGTGTGTGTTACCTCTGTATCAAGGCCAAACATTCCAGGGTGTGTAAACTTTTGATAAGAGCCATTTGGGTGATTTCTGTTATTATGATTAAAAATGGAGCCAAATGACTACGTGATAATAAATGGCTTCATGGTCACTATCCTTAAATAAAAGACAGTTTTTTGGCATGAGCAGTCATGTTTTCAATATTACTGCCAAAATGTCATGATTTCTGCCAGGGTATGCAAACCTTTGGGCCAACTATACATGCATAGTTACATTGGTCCATGCTGGACTAGTGTAACTATGTAAAAAATGCCATACCTGGAACTCCTCTTTAAGATGTACACATTTGTCTACTTCCTTTTGGGGCAGGTGTTACTACCCTGTAATCCATAAGATCCCTTCAGCTAAAAGTTTTTTCACACAGTTTTGTGTAAAGTCAAAACTTTTGTAAAGTTTTTTGTAAAGTTGCTATTGTTTTCTGCCTCCTGTTGTAAAGATTGATGTTGAATACCCTTTCCCCTGTCTCTAGGAGAAGAGGTACGGGTAAATCTCCCCAACAGATTCTAAAACTGCAACAACAAAAACATTTTTTTTGAGCAGGGAAGTATTACAGGCTTTCAGTGTGCTTTCCTCATTGGGAAAAAAGGTTCTCCTTGTTTCTGGCTCTACTGATGAACATACAAGTTATCACTGGGGCAGAAAAACACAGACAGAAAAAAAACAATGTCAGAACTTTGCTTTCTCAGTTTGCTAAAATGTGATATTGTTTTTGTCTATGTTCCCATCACTTTCTGCCCTAACAAGAATTGGGCAAAAATCACAGAGGCTGCAACCCATCCCTTATCTGTCTCGGAGTACAGTATATGGCTGTAATTATTAATTGCCTCATGGCTGAGGCTAACTTTGTGTCGCTCATGGAATGACTATAATACTTATTACAATATTAATAACTCAGTAAAAAGAAATGTGTTAATTTTATTTGTATTATTTCATTTTTGTTTTATGAAGCCGCATTGCTGAGGAGAACAAACTCCAAGTCTGTCCCCAATTTATTGGCCATGGAATCGGGTCATACTTTCATGGGCACCCTGAAATTTGGCATCATGGTAAGTAAATACTCTTCTGGAGCACCATTGCTCCGTGTTACCATTTCAATGATTATATAATGTAAATCTCCAACATATGTGCATTGTCACCAATATAAGCCATTCTATGTTAGAGTCTTTTGGAGTGTTCTTTTTTTTTTATGGTGTGGACTATACAAGGATACTGACATCATAGGGTTGTCCTTACAATTGCCTAAAACCTATTGGCTACGCAGAGGTGATCTCCATTTTACTAATTATGTGGCCTTGGAAAATAAGTTGCTACACTATTGATGATTTTGTTGGTTCGTATTAAAGGTGGTGTATACTTGCTGTATGCAGTCAGTCATTTTGAAATTTTTCCTTGAAATGTATAAATCACTTTGCAGAAGTATGTTTTCACTTTTACATTGAAAAGTATATTTCTGTTAATGTTAAAAACAAAATTAAATCCAATCAATCAATATTTTATACAAGGTGAATAAGACTTTAGAGGACAGCGGGTATTTGGTTAGATAACGGTTAGCTGGGAAAGGTTAAGCTGGCTAGAGATAGATTTATTTTTTATTTATTTTTTTGATCATTCAGCCAGCTGATCAAAAACAACTGAACGGATTCCCTCATACACACATTCAAGGTGGATGAAGGAACCCTCGCCACTGCTATTGTATTCTGACTGCGAGGACTCCTCTGCTGTCAGTATGCACTGATCAGTGCTGCAGCCACTCAAACTCTCAATCGAATGATAATATACCAACAGTGCCGTACGAAAGAAGTAGATCATTAAATTGACTGCTCTTGAATAGATACCACCATAGATGGATTGGCATTGTTGGTCCCTGCTGAACTTGGACAATTTTTTATCCATCTTATGACTAGCTTTTAACCAGTCCTGCTAGGACCTAATTGCCCATTGTATCCAGTGATCCTATGACCACTGCTATTATTCAAACATAATCCAGAAATTTAGACAAGGTGAAAAAGATCAAGATCAGTCAGAGTAGGCCATCACAATGGATGAAAAAAAAAATCTGTTACAGATCAGGCAGCTCTTCACTTGGTTAAGTCAGGCTGCCCTACACATGTGTGGTCAGCCTTGTTCAACCTTATCACCAGTAGATGTTATGACAAAAAGACAAAATTAGTTAAACCAAATGTGATGATCATCTATTGATGTCTTTGATCTTGCTATAAGGATTGTGACAGGTTGACTGTAATGGGTTTTAGCAACTTATACATTATTTAGTCTATAGTCTTAGATTGGCTGTGGGTGATAAGGAAGTATTAAGTAGCCTACAAAACATGTAGTTTTGGTATTCAATTAAAAAAATGATCATTTGGATAACTGAGATTATAGTGAAAAAATTTTTAAGCACCTGATAACCCCATTTCATAATTATCAGAGATAGGCAGCTGAAGCTATACATATGCAAATATACAAGTTAAACTTGGTCATGGCCTTCACAATCCTAAGCCCCACCATTGGTCAGTGTAGCTATCAATCACAAAGATTAATAGTGAGTTGAAGCAACAAATCCTAACTGACCCCCACCCTCATCCTCTCCATTCTAACTATACCCCCCTGCTTGTACATACCTAAACTCAACAAGGGAACTCTGTACAGAGGCTACAGTCAATACCAAGCAGCACTCTGGTCCTCTTCCACGCCAACAGGACCATGCAGTGCCAGATAAAGAAGAAAAGCAATGTTTAAAGAGCTGCACCAACTTGGAATAGGATTAGGGTGACACAAATGTAAATCACAGCTTCTAGCCCAGGTTGGTAATCTAAAGTATGTAGAAGGAAGTACAGCTAAAATGGCTGTTAGGGTTTAGTTGTTTGAAAGTACAGCTATCCATTAAGGAACCACTAGAGTATCTTGGAAGGTAGGATGGGCAGAGCCAAGTTTGACTTTCATAGAAAAGGTCTAGATACCGTACATAAAAAATTCAGATGTCTATACCTATGAATTTATTGATCGTTCTTCTATTAGGTTCATTGAAATTATTGCTTATATTTCTTTTCACTGTATTATCAATTGTAACTACTCCAGTCTGTAAAGGTTTTCTTTTTTCAGTGAAAAGTTTGCTTTAAAACTGGTAAATCCCTGTAAACAAGACAACAATTTGTAAGATTATTTTAATAACAGAAGATAAGGTGTTACAGTTACATGTTGGAGATGAGTCTGCTATATCACATTGGGTTTATTTATTTTTGTTAACTGACTTTCTTGTGCCCCATTGAGGCGGTTTGCACTAGTTCATCTTCCATAACGCTTTGTACAGCATAATGTCAGAAAATACACTTGTCTACATTTCCAGGTTTTGGAATGTAGGGAATCCCAACTTGGCACAAAAACACATTTTTTATGCTGAGGAGCCACAGTAAGCTTGACATGTATAGCAAGATGTTTGAGGTGCATTTACCCCTTTAAGTGCTTTGTAGCAAATGTACCGCATATTACCTTTTTTTCCTTTACCATCTCCAGCTCTAACAATGGAAGCGTTGTATTGATGATAACGTCACAGGCCTCTGTAGATATTTATGTTGGCAATGTGCAACCAGAAATTCTTCTTACATAATCCGTTTTACAGTTGCTGAAAAATACACGTAAAGGTACAGTTCAAGTGAGAGACAATCAAATGTTGCTTTTTCTTAGAAAACATAATTTTATATATGAAATTATTTCCAAGAAGATCCAAAGATAACACAGGACTGGGAAATTGTAATTGCTAGTGTAAGATGTCCCAAATGCTGCACAAATTATAGAAAACTGTAAGGTACGATGTCATGTAAAATAGGTGATATTTTAAAGGGACTGATCCCTCTTATTATCACGATCTGTTCAGCAGATCATCATTAGATTCACAGCTTTTCATTACCACTTGGATATCTTTTGCTGCCAGCTTCCCATTCACGTCTGTGTTAATTACAAAACTCTCCTCCTCTCATTCAAGGCTTAACATTCTTGTGGCAGCACTTACTACTCTAATCTCTTCCCATACACTTGTGTTCTCTTACAGCTTTCACTTGTCCCTGCCACTTTCCTATATGACTGGGACCTTTTAATTATGGCTTCCTATGCCTGGATCTCTCCTGTCATCTGAGTTTATGTCAATAATTAAATGGGTAGAGAATGGTGCCATTGTTACATAAAGACATAAAGTGTGTCTAAACCCAAAAACACAATTAAAATATATTGCATCTTAACTGTCCTTAGATGTGGTGCCATGGTTTTTTTTTTTTTTTTTTTTCAGGCTAAGTACATTTCCTGCAAACACAAAATAAATCCTGCTAGAAATCCAGTATCTTTTGTATTTTCCTTTTCACTAAACTGAAATCAGTTTTTTTTTATTCTTTACTTTCATGTAAGGAAATCCACCCATGTGCTGTTCTTAAAAAAAAAAAAGGCTGGAAAACATTAGCTTATCAATAGAAATGTAAGAATCCCAAGGATGTTATCAGAGGAAATAAAAAAAAAGGCACAATAAGTTATATATTTTACACAGTTGCTCTGGCTGCAAAACTCAACAGATAATATATTCGAAAGTTCAGTGTTTCAGGATTTTTTAGTAGGAAAAATGTAAACTCAGTCTATACAGGCAGTCTCCAAGTTATGAACATCCGAGTTACAAACGACTGCTACTCATGAATGGAGGTGGCGTGACGTCACTGCTGGCCGCTTGCGCTCCACGCTGGTAGCGGATACAGCCATGCAGCCATCTTACAGCGCCAGCTACATCCCAAACAGCAGTATTGCATGGCCACAAGAGCCCCAAATAATACAACTGCACACCCAGAAGCACTTGGAACATCCCACATCATTGCACATGCTGGAGTTACACTTAAAAATGTACTGTTCCGACCTACAAAATTTGACTTAACAAACCTACAGTCCTTATCATGTTCATATCCCGGGGATAGCCTGTAGTAGGTATTTGTTTGGGTGGTCTATGGCAAGATTCGGTTTCCATAGAGACTTAAAGTGGAAGTAAACTCCCCTATCGTTTTCAGCCAAGGAAGCTGCCATCTTTGCCTCTGTTTAATCTTGAACTGCTATGGTGCTGCACATGTGATTCGTTATGACACCAGCCATTGGATGGTTTGATAGTTTGGCTGAGGGCACGGCTAATGTGCAGTTAGCATTCCCGGCATGCCTTTTTTTTAACTGTTTAAATCAATGGGTTTACTTCCACTTTAATGAGGAGTTCCGGTCAGTTTAAAAAAAAAATATTCTGGAGCTGCTGACTTTTAATATACAGACATTTACCAGTCCAGGGATCCAGCGCTGTCAACACCCTGGCTGGTTATTCACCAGTCTATAGGTTCCCAGTGCTGCCATCTTGCTTTGGGGAAGCTGGCTGTGACTTTCTGGAGTTTCACAGCTAGCTTGCCGCTGCGAGTGAGACGTGACTTTTCAATGGTCCTGCTAGTATATGTGACTTGTTCCAGGAGGTTGTGGGTCGGGGGGGAACCTCTCTTCATCTCACTTAGGTGAGCAGAGCAGAAGTAGGAGAGGGTACCTGTCAAAGATAGGTACCTGCTCCCAGAAAAAAAAAAAGTCCATTAATGCAGAGGGGGAGGAAGAAGATCAGTTGAACTTCCCTTCTCAGGTGATGTTCCGCTTTAAGATGGCTTAAGGTGACGCTTACAGCCAAGCTACCATTGTCTTCAAGTGAGTTCCCCTGTGTAATCCTAGGGGAGGATCCATGAGAACACACACAAATTTCCATTTTCTAATGGAGTCTCTATAGGATGTTTGAAGAATTAAGTTAGTAGAGTGACAAGAAATCACAGCCTGCTGGGATTTGGTCCCCCGTTCAGATCCTGTGTAGTACAGACATGGCAGGGTCTATTTTCTGCCCCCACTCCACTCAAAATAGACTACTTTGAGAACTCCTGCTTTGTGAAGCCTGGAAAACACAAGAGTTAGGCTTTTCAGGGGTTCTAAGAAAAAATCTTGAAAAATGACTCTAGACAAAGAGATTAAGAAAAAACACCACAAATGGAAGAACTGAGAAGTTAAGATCCAGTACATACATGAATGAGCAAAGTGGTGTATTGATGTGTGCTCAGCTCTATATGATAAGAAACTCTTCAATTTACAGCATTGTGCTGCATCACAGTTGACATCCCATAATGGCAGGTGGGGTCATTTAAATGAAATGGTGATGACATGTACAGTGAATTGATAAACTGGGAACACTGGGAAGAGCTTGATATGTATCTTAATTACTGTCCTAGTGAGTCCTCTAGTTCTTCATTTTAATTTATTCCTTTTAATAATATTTGAAGTGAGCTGCAGATCTGTGGTGAAGGATAGGAAGGGCTTTGGGCACCCATGAGTGGGAATCAATGAACAGACCCTTTCTCTTCTTTCCTTTTAATACATACTAATCTTCTTTAGTATCATCATGAAACCTAGAAAGTTAAGCTGGCTAACATGGATAGAAAATCGTTATAGTGTGTTAACACCATCATTGTATCTAATTGTTTTCCAAACTTTTTGACACATTATTGATCAATAATGACGTTAATGATCATTTTTTTTTGTCCATCAATGCACATGTGTTGTAAGTTTTTTCAAACAATATACAATCAATCGCCCTATTAATGTTTAGAAAATCGTTCCATTACGCGACAAAATTCAGACATGAAGGATCTTTCTTTCAGCTTAAAACTTTGTATTTGCAAGAATTTTTTAAAGAACGTTTCTAAAGTTGAACGATCAGTCTTATCGAACACTTTTTCTATGTTTTTATCCATGTATGGCCAGCTTTAAAGTTATTTCTAATGCAGCCACATCTGTGTGTCATATGGACAGCCTCTTGGAATTGTATCTGTATGCTCACAATGAAGAACAACAGGGAATTAGATGAAAATTGCCAATGCACTGTTGAGCTTAGTTGTTGAATAAAGGTGTTTGAAATATTCGGTATTGGACAATACTTACCTAAGCACTAAAATCTCATGTTACCATGGTAATGTCATTTTAAAAGTCTGCTTCCATTAAAGTAATACCTGGTGATTCTGCAATCAATGTCCTTGTGCAAGAACTTCCTGGTGGCAACACTCCTTCCATGACTCTCTATTATGTTGCTGCTTTGCCACCCTGTTGACAGACTTCTGATGAAGACTACAAGCGACCATATCAACACATATTACGTTGGCATGGTCCACTGTCATCACCATCAGGAAAATCCACTCTGAAAAATGCCTTGCAGCCATTGTATGAGTGCTTTGAGATCGGAGGAGGCTGCAGGAGATCAGCAGCAACAAGTAGTAGAAAAGCTAAAGGCAAGAATTTATTTAAAAAGTAGCAATTGCTTATGATACATGGTGCTTTAGGAGACTAAAAGGGGTTTACATTTACTTTAAAGGTCTTTTCATACATTTGCTAAAGACAGGTTCTATATTAAAGAACAATAAAAAAAATAGATTAGTATGGTTTATGCAAGATCCTATGTGGATGCTATGGCTCAGTCTCTAAATGTTTCACAAAATGATCAGAACTGAATAGCGGAGAGTGATCATTTCCAAGACATATAGAATTTTCTCTTCAGTTATTTCATAGCTGATAAATGTAATGTTCCCGAAGGAACCTGTCAGTGTAGAAATATGAGCAGGGTTCAGGACTATACCGCACTTGATGGGATTGTAAACTCTTCAGACTTGACTGTATGCTTGCTCTGAGTTAGTGACCTATTAAAGTTTTTCTAAAGTCTAACAATTTTTTACCCTAAAAGAAAAGTTTGGGTTCCATAAAAAAAAAAATTATATATATATGTATATTAGCCTAGGTGCATCTGTCCCCCACTGGCTCTAAGACTGAGAACTGAGCGATGAAACAATGCTGATCGCTTAGCTCTCTGTCTTCAAGCTGCAGACTGACAGCCACCAGTTCTCTGCTCTGTCCTTCCAGTTCTCACTGGAGAACTAGGCTGTGGGGCGGCTGCCTCAGGATCTCAGCGGCTGGCTGAGAGGCTGAGCCAGCTGCCGGTCCAGGGATCTGTGTGTATCCTGACCATATGGTCAAAATCATTTGAGAGCCTGGACCGGCTCTGACATAAGCTGACAGCAGACTGTAGCCTGCTGTTGGCTGAAAACAGGTCACAGGAGTGCAAAGCGAACTGCACTCCTGTGAACCATAGGAAGGAACTTTGGATATACTCGTTCTTTAATGCATTCCCTGCATTAAGGTAAAAAAATTCCCCACCTCCCCCAAACGCTTACCTGAGTCCTGTCAGTGATTGACCTCTTCTCCCTTCACTTTCCGGTCTCACAGACTCAGGCTCCTGCTGCTGTCAGTCAAATCCTGTGAGGAGGGGGAATGGGGCGTTAAATATGTCTAAGGACACACATAGCCCCATACGCAAGCATGCCCATGTGTGCCCCCATTGCACACTGCTTGCTGAGGGGGCACTCGGAGAAGAAAAGGAGCAGACCGCTATGGCAGGAGTAGGCAAGAAAAGTAGGCAAGAGACCACTCTGTGCGATACCAATGCACAGAGCAGGTAAGTATAACATCTTTTTTTATTTCAATTTAAAAAAAGCCTTTACAATTACGTTAAAGGCTCGGTCTACCCAAAACAATTTCAGTTTTAGTAGATGATGGAGAGTTCGATCAACCCACATGCCCTTATATCTTTGGGGCATTCTTATGGTGAAATTATTAGTTTTTCTTTTTCAAGCTCACGGTGTGGTGTGCAAACAAACAAATTGAACTTAAAAGTGTAAGTGAACACACACAAAAAAGTGCACTGGGGTGTGTAAGAGAGAAAAAGGACCCTTCCCTGACCCCCTGGGGTGCAAAACTCTGGACACGGGTAAGGTACACTCAGGTTCACCTAGCCAAAAGGCCCAGCAGATACCTCTCCTTATGATAAGCCAAAGCTGATCACTGAGTATTAGTTAAGGGGTTCTCCTGAAGACAAACCACCCAAATGCAGAGGAGGAAGGAACCTAAGAGCTACATATTTATTTATTTTTTTAAAGCCTGTGGTGTGTGAACACATTTCAAAAACTCAACCCTGTGCAAAAAAAAAGTGCACACCAAAAAGTTAACACAAAAAGTGCACAGAGTGTACATATAGTCCTCCGAAGAGGGAGGACCTTAACCCTGATCTTTGGGCATTAGGCTCCAGATGGAGACTGAGGTACTTTCACATAGTCCATCTGGCCGAAACCAGATGGACCCCAATCTCTGGGAGGTCTGCCGAGACAGACCACCCCAAGTACTAGGTGGGGCTCCTCCAAAGGGAGACCCCATGAGAGAGGGTGAACCAAGCCAGAAGGCCATGTCCACCTCCTCCCAAGACGTTAAGGGCAGGCCCGAGGACCTACACCCTACTAATCAAACGTGAAACGTGTACAAACCCAACAACCAACAAAAAAAAAAAACATAAAGTAACAAGACAACGTAAAGGTGGGGAAAGGGAAGCAGAGAAAGTGCAATAGTGTCATTGTTATAGTGCAATGGCCGGCCCTAAGGCCAGGAATAAGAGTCCTCTGGTCCTGGCCAAAAGGCCCGGCCCAAGAGGCAGATGTGAAAAAAGTGTGTGTGGTGCAGCATCCAAGGTGCCAGTAGAACTCAGTGTCCCTCTCACAGTGAGTAATTACGGCACCCCTGGACTGCCACTCCAGGGGCACATACACCATGGGCTTTCTTCGGGACCCATCCTTTGGCCAGACCCAGTGTCTCTCCATCCCTATCAGGAGGTAACCCTTCCAGCTTTTTCTAGAGGAGACCTATTAATGGCCCTCAGTTCATGGAGCAGTCCAAGTTTGGCTATCCCCAATACTAACCATCCAGGTTACCATTACATCAAGTGGATTTGCGTAACCACCGCCACCCCCAACCGACCGCCTTAGACTAGGGACAGTAGCACAGCGCCACCACTTTGTAACTAATAAGAACAGATACTACACTTGATCTTAGCCAAAAGGCCTAAGAGCTACACATACTTCCTCTAGACTTCAGGGTAGGCCTGAAAACCCACACCCTACCATCCTGTAAGTGAAGAAAAACACACATATAAAGTGCAGGTGACACATGTGGAGAGAAAAAAAAAATTGGGATTAGATTTCAGGGTCTGTACACCAGCTGTGGCCTCTGGAGATTGCAACAGGAAGTTCTGGAAAACCCCAAACCCCCAGGTGGAAAGGAACAGGAGTCTGGAATTATGGCAGGGAGATATCATTGTCAGCTTACTCAAGACTTTTACATCCTACTTTTAACTAAATTAATTTTTTTTTTTTTGGAGTTCCCGTTTACATCCTGTGATCAGGATGATCTCCACAGGCTTTGTGCTGGCCAGTGATGATGTTGCTGCTAATTTTACAAGGTAATGTCTGGGTTTTCAAGGGTATTTTATTGCAAAGTGATTTTATATAGTTTGTGGCTATTTGGGAGTGTATGTATTGCACCAAGTGAACTGAATTCACTGAAGTGGGTCTTCTTCCATGAGGCCACATACACGTCTTTGTGCTGGGAGGGTGCTGCAGCGCCCTCCTAGCACAGGGCCAGGGCTGTCACTGAGAGGCCAGGGTCCCGTACTAATGATTGGAAGCCAGAAAACCCAGTTCCTGATCACCTGATTGCTGTGATAGCCTCTAATTGACTATCACAGTGGTCAATTCCTATAAAGCCTGCCCCTGTGTATGCTTTCTCCTCTGAATGGAGAGAAAGATGCATTGGGCTTGATTTACTAATCCCAATGTAGCCCAACATCGGCGGCTATTGCTGGCAATGGCACCATCCAAATCGGTGTGGCGCCACAAAGTCGCCGCCGATTTGGCATACGATTTGACATGTCAAACTGCATGGCAAATCTGCCCAATAGGAACGTGGGCTTACTAAATCAACACCAATTCCCAAAAGTAGCTCCTATACTACTTTTGATGACTTTGGGGGCGATTTGAATAAACATCTGTGCATGAACCCGCACAGATGCCTGTCAAATCACCCCTGAAGTCAGACTGCATTGATGGTTTGAAATCGAGTTAAGCTGAAAGCTTTACCTCACTTAGGGAATGAGGTAAAGCTTCACTTTGCAAAGCATACCCAATCATGTGCAAGGAAAACGAGAAACAAACAGCATTTTTGCTTGCACAGGATTGGATAATGGAAGTCAGCAGAGCTTTCCCCTCTTACTAAGCTCTGGAGCGACTGCGCTTGCAAAGGGTACAGGCTATTTGCCTTTAGTAAATCAACCCCTTTGTATCTTTCTCTCCTTTCTGGAGGAGAAAAATGTAAATAAACAAAAGTGTGTGTAAAAAATAAATCCGGGTTAAAGTAAAGTGTTGGGGGTCAAAGGTTGAGGCCAGGATCAGTATATTTTAGGTAGTATTTTTTTCAAAGAATTTTTTTAATTAGTATCAGTTAGTGTCGGTGTGTTTTAGGTAGGATAAAAAAATAATTAAAAAAAACAGGAAAATGTGCACCATTTGCCGTACTATGGGTACAAACAACAGATCATTTATACATATGCGATATCGCTGTGATCATCAGGAGTAGGAGAATTTATTTTGGATCATTTTTTGATGGTAGGTTATGGTAGTAGCAAGGAAAATACAGCTACATTTAAAAAAAATATCTATTTTTGTAATTTTGGGCCAGTTTTCCTTTGATAATAATAAGAAATTAGGTAATATCGGTTACCATTTACCACTAAATGAAAGACTAATTTATCTTGGAAAAAGGCGGTATAATTCACCTGGATGCCAAAAGTAATTGCGATGAGACAGTTTTACTAATACACGTAAAAGTTGCAAAACTGTGTTCAGGCATTAAACTCATGTGTTACATGCTATTTTATGCTGCATGAAAATAGAAAAGGATGCTGAAGTGCTCGTGTTATGACTTCATGCGTAAATATAATATGCGTTTTGGCAGACTTCCCAGCACAAATTATTTTAAACAAATGCTTACTGTATAGAGCAACAAATGCCATCAAATGCTTCACGTTTCTTAATTGTCATTTTGTTACTCTGTAATGTTGGAAGTAACCACAAAGATCTGCAATAATAGAAACATACTGGAATCTATTTAACAGTAAGTAATACTGAGAGCAGTGTTATGTGAACAGCCAGGTCAGAACCTTCAGCAGTTCATCAACACTCATGCTCGCTATGCATTTTGTATTTCTGTAGTGTCTGGCACAAACCTGCATATTGGTGTGTTTTTAGGCAAACAGGCATTTGGCACAATGCATTTTCATCCATGGCTGCGCTTCTCCCATCCACACTGGAAGTCTGTACATCTGCTAGAAATGAATATTTAAAGCTGAACTCCAGGCAGATAGAAAAAGATGTATAAATGCAGCTCTAGATTCAATAATACATCATGAAATGTACAATGCCTTGAAAAAGTATTCATACCCCTTGACATTTTCCACATTTTGTTATGTTACAACCAAAAACTTAAATGTATTTTATTGGGATTTTATGTGATAGACCAACACAAAGTGGCACATAATTGTGAGGTGGAAGGAAAATGATAAATGGGTTTCAACATTTTTTACAAATAAATATCTGTGAAGTGTGGCGTGCATTTGTATTCAGCCCCTGAGTCAATATTTTGTAGAACCGCCATTCACTGCAATTACAGCTGAAAGTCTTTTTGGGGATGTCTCTACCAGCTTTGCACATCTAGAGAGTGACATTTTTGCCCATTCTTCTTTGCAAAACAGCTCAAGCTCTGTCAGATTGAATGAAGAGCGTCTGTGAACAGCAATTTTCAGGACTTGCCACAGATTCTCCATTGTATTTACATCTGGACTTTGACTGGGCCATTCTAACACATGACTTTGCTTTGATCTAAACCTGGGATCTCCAAACTATGGCCCTCCAGCTGTTGCGGAACTACATGTCCCATGAGGCATTGTAAAACTGACGCTCGCAGACATTACTAGGCATGATGGGAATTATAGTTCCTGAGCAATTGGAGAGCCATCGTTTTGCGACCCCCCTGATCTAAACCATTCCATTGTAGCTCTGGCTGTCTTTGTATGAGACACTTCCACCTTGGAATTGAACTGACCTATATGTATGGGCCGCTGCTGTCAAAAATTATCCTCTCCGGGTGGGGCAAGGCAAATGTAAAAGTAAATTGACAGCACTTGCTCCTCCTTAGTGTATTTTACTCTGTAATTAATAACCTGGGAACTTGGTGAAGAATTGATAACTAAATATCAAAGGAGTTGATCCTCATACCAACGTAATGGTTATAAACCAAATAAATAAATACAGTGACAATATTACATCATAACTAAAAGTGCATATGTTAATAAACAATCATTATTATTTGTATTGTGACAAGATAAATGAATAGATGATAAAGTGACAGTAGTCCAACATATCTTAAAGTGTATATATTGGTATAGTGCAAATAGTCCTTTTCTTGTGCCAACAAATGCTATAGTGCTCCAAGTCCCATTGGTGTGGGGATCCACCTCTTGGGGGTAGTGTAAAATTTGAGACTCACCGGATGGGTTGGACTCTTTTGCGTTATAGCAAACAGAGTCAATCATGCCTGTAGGTCTTGTTTGGGAACCTAACCCAATACCATGGACTCTGGTTACTTCTGGTGTCTCCTCTGGGATGAATATCCTCTGGCTATGGCTCCGGGGCTCCAGGAGTGGACAATATACAACCTGTGTTAAAGGAAAAACAGAGAGCTCCTCATGGGGTAAAATCCTTTGGTTTATTGCTAAAAATCTAATTTACATTGGCCCATATAGTTGGTGGAGGCGTATCGGTGGTTCCGCATATAGCGTGCATTCCACTCTCCTGGCCAGAAGTGACGTTCAAAAGATAGTCAGCTTGGTGCGTTTCATCATAGGAGTGCAATGTTATCAAAAGCTCTGGCTGTATGTTTAGGGTCCTTGTCCTGCTAGAAGGTGAGCCTCTGCCCCAGTCTCAAGTCTTTTGCAGAATCTAACAGGTTTTCTTCTAAGATTGCCATGTATTTGGCTTCATCCATCTTTCCATCAAATCTGACCAGCTTCCCTGGCCCTGATGAAGAAATGCATTCCCACAAGATGCTGCCACCACCATGTTTCACAGTGGAGATGGTCTGTTCAGGGTGATGTGCAGTGTTAGTTTTCTGCCACACATAGTGTTTTGCTTTTAGGTCAAGAAAGTTGAATTTTAGTCTCAGCTGACCAGAGCACCTTCTTCCACATGTTTGCTGTGTCCCCCACATGGCTTCTCGCACACTGCAAACGGGACTTCTTATGGCTTTCTTCTTTCCACTCTTCCATAAAGGTCAGATGTGTGGAGTGAACGCCTAATGCCGCATACACACGATCGGAATTCCGGCCAGAAAAAGACCGATGAGAGCTTTTCATCGGAAAATGCGACCGTGTGTATGCTCCATCGGAATTTAGCTGTCCGAATTTCCGCCAGCCAAAAATTGATAGCATGTTCTCAATTTTCCAGACGGAAAAACTTTCCATAGGTAATTCCGATCGTGTGTATGCAATTCCGACATGCCAAAAATCACGCATGCTCAGATTCAACTACGAGACAGAAGCTATTGGCTACTGGCTATTGAACTTCCTTTTTCTAGTCACGTCATACGCGTTGTACGTCGCCATGTTATAAATGATCGGAATTTGATGTGACCGTGTGTAGGTAAGACAGCTTGAGCCGAATTCCGTTGGGAAAACCATCAAGGCTTTTTCCGACGAGAATTACGATCGTGTGTACGCGGCATAATAGTTGTCCTGTGGACAGATTCTCACACCCGAGCTGTGGATATCTGCAGCTCCTCCAGAGTTACCATGGGCCTCTTGGCTGCTTCTCTGATTAATGCTCTCCTTACCCGGCCTGTCAATTTACATGAATGGCCATGTCTTAGTAGGTTTGCAGTTGTGCCATACTCTCTCCATTTTCGATTGATGGATTGTACAGTGCTTCATTAGATGTTCAAAGCTGTTATAACCTAATCCTGCTTTAAACATCTCCACAACTTTATCCCTGACCTGTCTGGTGTGTTCCTTGGCCTTCATGATGCTGTTTGTTCACTAAGGTTCTCTAACAAACCTCCAAAGGCTTCACAGAACAGCTGTATTTATACTGAGATTCAGTTACACATAGATGGACTCCATTTACTAATCAGGTGACTTCTGAAGGCAATTGGTCCCACTAGATCTTAGTTAAGGATATCAGAGTAAAGGGTGCTGAATACAAATACACACCACAATTTTCAGATATTTGTAAAAATTTTGAAAACCATTTATCATTTTTCTTTCAATATTCTTTTAAGGTACTGTATGCTTTTTATGTGTAAGCAGGGAAATTACCTGAATTGGATGTGGTATCAGTCTTTTGCAATCCTTCTACAGCAGAGTGCGGAATCGGAGGGGACAAAGTAGCACAAGAAGCCAATCAAATGTCAAATGTGCTGCAGCGTTAATGCGTTAACATGGAACATGCTGATGGGAGGAGAGAGCAGAGTGACAGTGAGATGAGCTTAATAAGCCCCATACACACTATCAGTTTTTCTGCTGAGTTTTTCCTTCAGGTTTACCAAAACCATGTAGTAGAAGGGCCTGCCTGATTGCATACAAATTGAAACTCCTAAGGTTTGACCTCATATTATATGGTTTTGGTAAATCTGAAGGAAAAACTCAGCAGAAAAACTGATAGTGTGTATGGGGCTTCAGTGTTTTGTTTTCCCTTTTACTGTCCAGGCAGTGGAGTTGGGGAGGAGACCTGTAGGTGGTAGTTTACTGCAGCAGAGACGAATCAGGTCTCATGCCCTTCCAGACAGGGCTATACAGTGTGGCATGATGGGTAGAACAGGTCCAATATATGTATTTAAATTGCGTATTTAACTATTTGCCTGGAGTTTGGATCTAACCCTCCATTTAGGTACTGCTGTAGCTGTTAATGGACAAAAAAACCTGAAAACAGATAGTATGAAATTAACAGACAAGCCATAAAAATGTTTTTCTTGCATCTGATATCAGCCAGCCGAATGTTTTGGTTTTTGACATTAAAGTCAGATGGTAGTATAAGTGTATTTGTTGGTGGGTTCCTAAACAGTGGCTATATCTATGTGCCAGAATAGCAGTTCGCCTTAGTGCCACCCTGTAGCATGCATTAATTATATGTATCCTATCACTGACACATTATTAGTAAATTACGTGATGTACAGCTGCCAAAACTTAGACTATGCCATCATTGTGGTTGATGCAGTGAAGTCGGGGTGATCTGCTCATAAACAATAGCTATCTAGTGTGTCTGGAAGCCAATCTTAAAATAGAAAGAATAGTTTCTGACAGTCACCAATAACTGCTGTTTGGTGCAGTACTCCTCCAGGAACAGCAATTAATCAGTTTTCTCCTGTATGACTTATCTAGCCGTAGGAATTGCAGTTTCAAAGGGATCTTAAACTGGTCACACACTGTACATATTCATTCAATGAGTAGCCCTATTATCCGTCTCGCCCAACATTTCTTGAATGAAAAATCGAAGGAGACAGCTGAAAAATTGTCAGCCCATTGTCCATCAGAATTGTCTACACGCGATCAAAAATTTTAGATCCAGCTCTCAAACTTTGTGTGTCAGAAATTCCGACGGAAAAAGTCAGATGGAGCCCACGCACGATCGGATTTTCCGACAACACGATCCAGTCGCATATTTTCCGTCTGTAAGTGTGACCGCATGTACAGGGCATACAACTGCACTTTGCAAAGTGCACAGTCTATTTGCCTTTAGTAAATCAACCCCTAAGTGTGTTGTATGCAAGAGCCGGGAACACTGCTAGACCTCCTGAGGATGAAAGGAGGTACAGACCATGACTTACCTTTGGCTAAAATATATTGGCTTTGAGTAGACAGTAATAAAAAGAGCAAAATGTATTTATGTATTATGTGAAAAGGATAAATGATCCATTAGTGCCTAGGATACATCTACTTGTGGCCACTTATTTACGTGTTGCTATCAGCTGAGTCCTGTGTCTTTTCAGAGAGATCTGCTGTCCTACAGGTCAAGCATGGACAACCTACAGCGTTTCAGGTCTTTAGGTGACACATGTCCCCACTGTGCTGATGGCTGGTAGAATATTCTGACATTTTCCATAGTCTGAGGTTGCCTATTTCAGCTCCAGCTGACAACTGTAGGTCACATCACATCTTCTAGTGCACTTCCAGGAAAGCAAATGCTAAGAGTGAAAGACAGATTTTTGTTGAGGAAAACAAATTCTCTCCAGATTAACTATACATTACAATGATTTTATTGGCCTTTATTGCAAATCGTTACCTGTTTCTGTTCTGTAGATATCTTGCTAGGCTGTGGCAGTGCTTTTGATATGAGTGGGAAAGAGAAGTATATGTTTGTTATAATTACATTCTCTGTTCCAGTGCTGACTGCAGAGTGAAATTTGTTATTTTAGAGCCATTACACTTAAACTGGCTCTGATGTGTTTTATTATTTTTTAACCACTTCAATACTGGACACTTTTATCTCCTTCCTGCCCATGCCAATGTTTAGCTTTTAGCGCTCTCACATTTTTAATGTTATGCAACACTGTACCCATGTGAATATGGGGGTGGGGGTTATTTTTGGTAAATAAATGAAAAAAGGCCAAGAATTTGGGGGGAAAGGGCTTTTTGATTGGTTTCTATTGTAAAATTTGGTTAATCTTTCTACTTAAATTTAGGCCAAAATTAATTCTGCTACATTTCTTTGGTGAAAATAACCCAAATCAGTGAATATTATTTAGTCTGTAGGAAAGTCCACAAGCTATGGTAAATATATTTGAAAAGCGATCAATCCTGATGTACTGACAGCCTCATTTCTTGAGTCCTGAAAAGTAGACAGTCCAAGGTATTTAGTAAGAGGCATGGCACATTTTTTTAAGTTGTAATTTTTGGACACAATTTTTTGGAAAATGAAGAAATGAAAGAAAAAGAAATTCACATTTTATAAAAAAAAGTTTTTACATACTGTCACCAGTGCAGTGCATCATAAAGCTGGAGTGACCAGGGACCACTGACTTTTGACAGTATGTAAAAAAAAAAAACCTTTCTTTTTATATTTTTGTTATTTTTTTTCAGTTTTTTAAAAATATTTTTTCTTTTTTCTTTCTTTTACATTTTTTTTACATACTGTGAGCAGAGCAGTACAGTGTTATCCATAACATACCTTTTACATAGTAACACTGGACCACTCTGGGGAAGTGATCAGGATTTTTTTTATTTACACACTGATTGTATGCATTAAGATAAAAAAAAAAAACCTGTGTGCAGCAGCCCCCCTCGGCCCCTCTAATACTTATCTGAGCCCATCTCGATCCAGTGATGATGCACGAGAGACTTGGCTGGTTGGACACACAGAGCAGTGGCTCTGGTCAGGTGCCCCCATAGCAAGCTGCTTGCTGTGGGGGCACTCTGCAAGAGCGAGGGGCCTGGAGTACCGAAGAGGGATCCAAGAAGAGGAGGATCTGGGCTGCTCTGTGTAAATCTACTGCACACAGGAGGTAACTATAACATTATAACTATTACCCAGTCATGTACAGATCAAATAAGTAAGAAAAAGGATTTGCTTTTCACTCGACTGGATAATTTAACTAAACATTTATGGCCCATTTAAACTAACACGTTGTGGTTACGGTCACATTATCACAATGTGCTGTAACATGCGTCACTGTGTTGCAGTGCCATTCATTTTGAATGGTGCACCAATGTACTAAGGCAATGCATGTGCAATTTTGCGTGCTGTGGTAGAAAAAAGGGTCCCTTCTGATTTTTAGCATTTCAAGGGGCATTGGCAGACTATATATATATCAAAAGCCTGCCTTAATACAACAGATGCTAACTCATGACTTAACCTCCCTGGCGGTATTTCCAAGTGTGGCTTGGGTTAAATTTCAGTATCTTTAGCAGGAAACCCTGAGCCACACTTGGGATTGCATTGCAGAATCCTGGTACAGTATACTTACCTTGTCCCGAGGATCCTGCAATGTCCCCCTGCTGTGTCTTCCCCCGCATTATCCGCCCGATGCTCTGTGTTCCGGCTCCATTCCCTGCGAGTGTCGTAGCTCATGGGGGCGGAGCCCGGCAGCAAATTCAAAAAGTACAAAAAACATAACATATACAGTACACTGTAATCTTACAGATCACATTACTGTATCAAATCATTTCACCTCCCTTTTGTCCCTAGTGGTCTGTCCAGTGCCCTGCATGCAGTTTTATATTATATATATTGTTCTTTCTGCCTGGAAACTTAAAGAGGAAGTAAACCCTGATGGGTTTACTTCCTCTTTTTTTCCCTGCAAAGGTAAAGCATAATGGACTACTATGCATCGCATAGTAGCTCATTATGTGTCACTTACCTGACACAGGAGCCAGCGAAGTCGCCGCTGTCACCTGTAGTCCGCCGCATCCATCTTGGTTGTGGCGTCTCTCGCAGCTCCGACGAATGACAGCGGAGAAGCCGCGATGACGTCACTCCCGCGCATGCGCACGGGAGTCGCGTCTCGGAGCTCCGACGCTGCCATTCGCCGGAGCCGCGATGACGTCACTCACGCGCATGCGCACGGGAGTAGACAAATTTGGCAAATCCATTCTTGGACTTGCCGCATTTAGTGCGCCTGCGCGCCGCTGTCTACGGCGCATGCGCCGTAGACAGCGGTGCCCATTTTCGGGCAAATATCTCCTAAACCATATAGGTTTAGGAGATATTACTTGGACCTACAGGTAAGCCTTAATCTAGGCTTACCTGTAGGTCAAAGTTGTTTGGAAGGGTTTACTTCCATTTTAAGAGAGTTCATGGCAACCAAAAAGTGTCCCTTTGCGTCCAAAAGTGGTTTTAGACCAGCTAGAAAACAGCGATAGTAAATTAGAACACTTGCAAAATTGAGCGATCGTGATTTGCGGGGAAATTAATTTTATTATTATTATATTATTGTTTTTTATAATTATTTATTATATTATAATTTATGATTTTGTGTTTCAAACTTTATTAAACCCGGGATGTCTACTAGACTCTTGTTTGAACAGATTTAAGTGTGTTATTACTAAGAATTATTGGACTACAATATAAAACATAAATTTTCTATGCAATGTACCGCTTTGAGATTCAAAAATCTAACATAATTATACCACCAGGGAGGATAACGCACGTACGAAAAAAGTAAACACTTTACACAATTTACTGTGTGAAGATTCTCAATTCCTATGGTAAATCAGGCTCATTATGACCAAATGCCTAGGCGGTTGATCTTATGTCTGCTGCAGGGGTTCTATTAATCTTTAGTCGGTGTTCCCCTCCCTTAAAGCCGGACTTTACCCATAATAGTTTGATAACAATTAATGTTCTTTAACAAAATAAAAAGTAATTATACTACCAAAATTATTGTGTGCTGTAAACTGCCTCCAGCATTGCTCCTGTTTCTTCTTGCTGGAGGCCGCCATTTTGTTGAAGCCCAGAGCATTCACTTCCTTGTTGGAAACTCTTCCCCTCTCCTTGGTCTGAAAAACGATGTCACTTTATCCATTAAAAACATGTACATTTCTAGCAGAGTTTGCCCTGTCACCTATCCTGATTTTTTTTTTTCCTTAACCACTTGCTTACTGGGCACTTAAACCCCCCTCAGTCCCAGACCAATTTTCAGCTTTCAGCGCTGATGCACATTGAAAAACAATTGCGCGGGCATACAACACTGTACCCAAATGAAATTTTTATAATTTTTTTCCCACAAATAGAGCTTTCTTTTGGTGGTATTTAATAACAGCTGGGAGTTTTATTTTTTGCTAAACAAACAAAAAAAGATGCAAAAAAAAAAAAAATCATGTTTAATAGTTTGTTATAAAATTTTGCAAACAGGTCATTTTTCTCCTTCATTGAAGTGCGCTGATGAGGCGGCACTGATAGGCTGCACTGGTGGCACTGATAGGCTGCATTGGTGGGCACTGATAGGCTGCACTGGTGGGCACTGATAGGCATAGTTAAGGCGGCACTAATAGGCACAGATAAGGTGGCACCGATAGGCACAGATAAGGCAGTACTGATGGGCACAGATAAGGCGGCACTGATGGGCAAAGATGGGTACGGATGGGTGGCACTAAGGGGCACTGATAGGTACCACTGATAGATGGGGCTGATGGGCACTGGTGGTGGCACTGATAGGTGGCACTGATGGGCGGCACTGCTGGGCACTGATGGGCACTGGTAGATGACACTGATGGGCACGGATATGTGGCACTGGGGTGCTGCACCGTTGTTGAGGCAGATTGTGGGCACTGTGGGTGGCACTGCTTGGTGGCACTGTGGGCACTGCTGGGTGGCACTGACGGGGGGCACTTATGTTTTATTAAGGTGGCACTGGCAGGGGGCAGGTGGGCACTGGCAGGGCTGGCCGTGATCGGGACTGATGTCTCGATCACGGCCGCCAGTGATCGACTCTTTTTTTTTTCTCCTCGCACTGTCAGCGCGAGGAGGAATAATAGCCGATTACCGGCTCCGTTGCATCACATGATCAGCTGTCATTGGCTGACAGCTGATCACGTGATAAGGGGTCGGGATCGACCCCTTGCTCGGATCAGTGATCAGGCGAGTCTCATAGACTCGCCGATCACAGAGCGCGCCGCCGCTTGTGCACGGGACGACGTCAATAGACGTAGTCCCGGCAAAGGAGGTCCGCGCTGTAGCCGTCATTCGGCTATAGCGCGGATCTCAAGTGGTTAAAGGGGTTGTAAAGACAGAAGTTTTTTTTATCTTAATGCATTCTTTGCATTAAGATAAAAAACCTTTTGTATGTAGCAGCCTCCCCAGCACCCCCTAATTACTTACCTAAGTCCCATCTCTCACCAGCGATGTCCACAAATGTCTAAGCCATCCGGGACAATGGGCTTGATTGGCACAGCAGTGGCGCCATTGGCTCCCGCAGCTGTCAAAGTCAGTCAGCCAATCAGGGGGGAGAGGTGCGGGGCAGGCACACAGAGCTCTGACTCTGCTCCAGTGCCTTCATAGGAAGCTGCTGACTGTGGGGGCACTCAATAGGAAGGAGGGGCCAGGAGCAGAAAAGAGGGACCCAAGAAGAGGAGGATTCAGGTTGCTCTGTGCAAAACCAACTGCACAGAAGAGGTGAGTATAACGTTTGTTTGTTTTTTTTAAATGAGACTTTACCATCACTTTATTCTATGTTCCCTAAGTACAATCTTTGGCATTTCTGTTGCTTTCATTGCCTTTCAACCGTTCTTAAAGGGCTTGTAAAGGCAGAAGGTTTTTATCTTCATGCATTATGCGTGAAAATAAAAAGCCTTCTGTGTGTAGCAGCTCCTCCCAGCCCCCCTAATACTTACCTGAGAGCCCTCTCTGTCCAGCGATGTCCACGACTGTCTCAGCCATCTGATATTCTCCCTCCTGAAACAAAGCAGCAGCACAATTGGCTGCCAATGCTGTCAATCAAAGTGAGCTAGCCAATCGGGAGAGGAAGAGCAGGGCCAAGTTGGGGCTCCATGTCTGAATGGATATAGAGAGCTGTGACTCAGCTCAGGTGCCCCCATAGCAAGCAGGAGGGTGGGTCCAGGATCACAGAAGAGGGACCTGAGATGAAGAGCCTACAAATGCACTGCAACAGAGCAGGTGAGTATAACATGTTTGTTATTTTTATAGGAAAAAAAAACAAGACTTTAAAGCAGTCGGCTGATTGGCCTCTAGTGACTCTGATTTTAGGCACAGTGCCAAAGCTGGAGAGCAACTGAGCATGTGCAGAGTCTTACTAGATTCTAAACAGTATAGGCACTTATTTTTAACGTTCTACATAGCTATACCTGCATGAGAGGCCTGCCTGAAGTCTAAGCACTGAAGCACTTTAATGGGGAACAGCAGGCAAGCAATAAAAGGGCCTTGTACCCCTATAAGTTACATGCACTTAATGATTCTGATTGGCTGAGAGCTCTACTGCATTACCTGTGACCTGTGATGAAAGTTATTTGCAACTAACCGATTATTCCTACTAGTCACACCAGTAGTTGATGGGTGAAGAGGGGTTTAAAGTTGAATAGAACAGCATTATGTGTAATAACTAGTTGTTCCCATCACCACACAAGAGTAGGCTTACTTTCTTGCTACGTGCACCAAACTGGACCATATTTTTTGTTCAAATCGTTCATTCAGAAAATAATGGAAGTGGGTTAATAGCTTTTTGCTTCCAATTTTTTTACTGAATTTGTATGAGTTATCTGTACACCTGTCATAAGAGAAATCTGTAGCCTGTCATTTACTATCTCTATGTAGCACGGTCTCTGGCCTTTTCCAGTCTATTGAGAACTTTTCAGGCCAAAGCTAGCTGACATCGTTCAGTATGTGGTGGGTTGTGAGGCATAGTGGATGCAAAGATGGAAGTCATTGGGCGCCAGACACTTCTTGGATGTAAAAGAGGTTTTATTTCTTTTGACAGTCCTTTTACAATTTACAAATTCAATTGACAGACTCTGAGACTCAATAGGGGGACAGCCGTGTAGGGAAAGGCCCCAGCAAAAAGCTATATCTGCACATGCAGGATTGCTGTCTCCTTTGGTAACAGTCTTCAACAGTTCCTAACTCAAACATAACAGTCCTTTCAGCTTCACTACAACTGCCCTTTTATAGTTCTTCAACACAGAGCTTCCAGTCTCTCTCTAGAACCTCTGATTCACTGGCTCTGAATCTCTTGAGCTCCTCCAAGGTTTGCGGTGGTATCCCCTCAAGCGTTACCCACGCTTCCCTATTGGGTCCCCGGCTTGGCACTCCAGATACTTAAGCCTCACCCCTGCTAACCGGCGAGATCCCTGACTTGACTCACAAGGCTGCTCTGGAAGCGTCTCCTCCGCGGGTTGGGTCCCTGACTTGATCACCACCTGAAGTTTCCGGATTCTCCACCGTGCCTGTTCGGTGACAATGTGGTTCCGGTACTTGCTTCAGTTACTCACTGTGGTCTCTAGTAAAGGTGGTTGGTCCCTTCTTGATGACAACTTCCCTTCTACCTCCGACCACTGACAGGTTCTCCAGCCGACAGAACTATCACTTTTGGTTGGATTGCAAGCCGCAGTCCCAAACCTGAGCTTCTCTCTTTACTTCTAGACAGGCCCTCACACAGCCTAGCAGCCAGATGCCCCTGGGATAGGTCCAAACTCCAGCCTAGCAGCCCGGGCGTACAACACGCGTCCACCCAGACAGCCGTCCAGAGGGCACAGAACATGGATCACCTGACCTCACCCGAATATACAGGTTCTCCCAGCAGGCCAAGGGATTCAAGAAAATGGGGCTGCTCTGTTCAAAACCACTGCACAGAGCGGGTAAGTATAACATGTTTGTCATTTTTAAACAAAAACAAAAAAAAAGAGACTTTGATATCACTTTAAGCTTTAAATTACTCCTTTCCTTTGCTTGCAGTGAAGTTAGAGGATTAGCATTATAGTCAAACAGCCATGGCAGTCTACATATTTATCTTATGACAAGTTACCTTGAGAAAGAGATGGATGAATTGTATGGAAAATACTTCTTCACCATCACTTATATATATATACTTATCAGTGTTACCATGATCTGCTTGTGGCAACATCTCCAATTATATGTACATAGTTTCATATGTATACGTTTGAGTGTCATTCCAGGTAGATTTTGATTTATACTGACACACTTCTGCTTTAGCTGAATGAAATGTAATATTGTAAGAAGTAATAATATTTCCTAGAGATTCCATCTCATAGACCCATCTTAGAACAGAACTGTATTCCCTGAGGCTGTTATAATGTAGTGAAATATCTTCTTTTTTTTCCCTCCTAGCAAATGTTAATCATATGGAAATGGAAGAAGGGATGGCATTTACTATAGGTCAGTACAATTCCTTTTCTAAAAATAGGTAAAGTAAAAGGTAACACTTGGCTATGATAATAATCACACTATAAATGAATTGTTTTAATTTCTGATGACATGTCATTATGTGAATGTGTAACAAAGTCCATAAAGACATAGATGAGTGAGCTTGTGGCCTTCACAGAGTCCTGACCTTAACTCGATAGAACGCCTTTAGGATGAATTGGAGTGGAGACTGAGTCAGGCCTTCTCGCCCACATCAGTGCCTGACCTCACAAATGCGTTTCTGGAAGAATGGTCAAACATCTCAAAGACACACTCCTAAACCATGTGGACAGCCTTGCCATAAGAGTTGAAGTTATTATAGTTGCAAAGGGTGGGCCAACTCAATATTGAACCCTATGGGCTAAGACTTGGATGCCATTAAAGTTCATGTGCGTGTAAAGGCAGGTGTCCTAATACTTTTGGTAATATAGTGTATGTTGAAAGTCTTTGTAGTCAGTGAGTGTTACAGGTTATCTCCAATTAAAACTGAAGTTTACATCATAAAACTCAAATGAGGAATTTGGCCACATTGCTCAGGACTTTCGTTTTTCTGTAGTTCAGCGGTCCACACTGTTAATTTTTGTCATTATTCTGGTTATCTGAGAATCGCTATTTGTAATGCCGGAGAGATAAGCCCTAACACATCTACTGCAGGCTACTTGCTTTCTCATTTACAGAAATCCCAATTTAATAAGGTTAGTACTAAGAAGTTTCTCACAGGTACACCTCATGTTCCGATCAGCCTTTTGAGGTTTGAATGTGATTCAAGGATAGAAGAAAGTTACACAGCACAGTATTTAGTAAGTATACTCATAGTCACCCTGTGAGGTTTTCTCTGAATTCTGGCTACAGTTAACTACACTTACTCAGATTACAGTAGAGCTGCACAATTCTGGCTAAAATAAGAATCCCGATTTTTTTTTTTTTTTTTTTGCTTAGACAATAGATCACGGTTCTCTCACGATTCTCGTGTTGTAACATCATCTTTCACATTAAAACCAAAAAATTGGGCTAACTTTACTGTTTCATTTTTTTTATTCATTGAAGTGAATTTTTTTCCCCAAAAAATTTCTTTTGGAAGACCGTTGGGCAAATACAGTGTGACATAAAATATTGCAGCAATTGCCATTCCCTAGGGTTTCTGCTAATATATATATAATGTTTTGGGGGTTCCACGTAATTTTCTAGCAAAAAATATTGATTTTAACTTAAGAAAGAAGTGTCAAAAAAAGATTTAGACTTTAAGTGGTTAAACTTCCTGCATTTACATGTTGTTGAAAACTTGGCAGTACACAGAAGTTCTATCCCTTTGATCTAAGCCCTTGTACACACGGTCGGAGATTCCGACAACCAAATCCGTCTGAGTAATTCCGACGGATTCATTCCGGAAGAGGTCCGGAAGTGATGTTGCATACACACAGTCGGACTAAGTTGTCGGAAAATCCGATTGTACATAACGTGATGACGTTATTTTGTTACGACGGGACTATGTTCAGGCTAGTAGCCAATAGCTTCGGTCTAGGAATTTGATCTGAGCATGCGTGGCACTTTGTCCGTCGGAGTAGGCTACACATGATCGGAGTATGTCCGATAGGAGCATTTTGTCGGAAAATTTTACCGGCAAGTTTGAAAATTTGGTCCGCCGGATATTCCGACGGAAACAGTCCAATGCAGACCACACACAGTCGGAATATCTGACAAAACGGTCCGATAGGAAACATTCCGTCGGAACCTACGACCCTGTGTACAAGGGCTTAGAAGGAAGCTTAGTTACAATGTTGCAAGTTAAAAACAACTTGGCAGACTGCCCAGATGTTTTCTTTTGACAACTGAGTGAGCAGATCATTTCTCTACTTGTTTATATGAAAGAATCGGCAACCTCTGCAGGAGAGATCATCAGAGGGGGTGAATTGAGTTCACGATTTTTTAACGATTAATTGTGCAACTCTACATTACAGCAAAAGAAGTGAACTTTTTCATTTTACCACAATTGCAATGTTTGGTAAAAGGAATTCGTAGTTCACTGAGTGATTTCACTTACCTGGAATTGCCTTTTAACTTTTTTTTCGGTAGATAGGGAGATGTGCATTGCCTTCAAATGCCAGAGGAGTTGAGGGGAAAATTATGGGGGTTAATAATGGTGGCCATATTTAAATAAAAAATATTTAATAATACCTGTACGGTACTTCTGGCTTAGAGCTAGCCATAGACATGAGATGACTGTCAGAGGTAAGAACACCATGCCAAATAATTGTCATCACTAAAGCTGGCCATAGATGGGTAGAATTTTAAAATAAATTTCTTGGCAAAAGAAAGGTCTAAGAAAGTCTGTTCCTTTTTCTAAACTTTGGTGGGTCAAACCGACATTCGTTTTCGAATGCAGTAATGAGAACATTCAAAGGAGCAGGATGGAAAACTTTTCTCGAACAAACAAATTTCTAACAGTGTACAGTATCTCACAAAAGTACACCCCTCACATTTTTGTAAATATTTTATTATATCTTTTCATGTGTCAACCCTGCAGAAATTACACTTTGCTACAATGTAAAGTAGTGAGTGTACAGTTTGTATAACAGTGTAAATTTGCTGTCCCCTCAAAATAACTCAACTCACTGTCCAAAATTGGACCCAAAGTGTCAATATTTTGTGTGGCCACCATTAATTTCCAGCACTGCCTTAACCCTCTTGGGCATGGAGCTGGTGGATGTTGGAGACCTTGCACTCCTCCGCCTTCAATTTGAGGATGCCCCACAGATACTCAATAGGGTTTAGGTCTGTAGACATGCTTGGCCAGTCCACCCCCTTTACCCTCAGCTTCTGTAACAAGGCAGTGGTCGTCTTGGAGGTGTGTTTGGGGTCGTTATGTTGGAATACTGCCCTGCGGCCCAGTCTCCGAGAGGAGGGAATCATTCTCTGCTTCAGTATGCCACAGTACATGTTTGCATTCAGGGTTCCCTCAGTAAACTGTAGCTCCCCAGTGCCGGCAGCACTCATGCAGCACCAGACCATGACACTCCCTCCACCATCCTTGACTATAGGCAAGACACACTTGTCTTTGTACTCCTCACTTGGTTGCTGCCACACACGCTTGACGCCATCTGAACCAAATAAATTTATCTTGGTCTCATCAGACCACAGGACATGGTTCCAGTAATCCAGCTGATCTTCAGCAAACTGTTTGTGGGCTTTCTTGTGCATCATCTTTAGAAGAGACTTCCTTCTGGGACAACAGTCATGTAGACCAATTTGATAGTGTGTGGAGTATGGTCTGAGCACTGACAGGCTGACCCCCCCCCCCCCACCCCTTCAACCTCTGCATACAGATGCTGGCAGCACTCATACATCTATTTTCCAAAGACAACCTCTGGATGTGATGCTGAGCACTCAACTTCTTTGGTCGACCTAGGTGAGGCTTGTTCTGAGTGGAACCTGTCCTGTTAAACCGCTGTATGGTCTTGGCCTCCGTGCTTCATCTCAGTTTCAGAGTCTTGGCAATCTTCTCATAGCCTATGTCATCTTCATGTAGAACAACAATTCTTTTTTTAAGATCCTCAGAGAGTTCTTTGCCATGAGGTGCTATGTTGAACTTACAGTGACCAGTATGAGAGAGTGAGACTGATAACACCAAATTTAACAAATCTGCTCCAGATTCACACCTGGGAACTTGTAACAATGACGGGTCACATGACATTGGGAGGGAAAATGGCTAATTGGGCCCAATTTGGACATTTTCACTTAGGGGCGTACTCACTTTTGTTGCCAATGGTTTAGACATTAATAGCTGTGTGTTGAGTTATTTTGAGGGGACAGCAATTGCACACTGTTATACAAGCTGTACACTCACTACTTTACATTGTAGCAAAGTGTAATTTCTTCAATGTTGTCACATGAAAAGATATAATAAAATATTTACAAAAATGTGAGGTGTGTAGTCACTTTTGTGAGATACTGTATGTGGTGTTTGATCAGTAAAGTCCACTTTCAAAATCAAATGTTAAAATCAAACTAAATTCTATCCATCTGAGGCCCTCAAGGAGACGCTTGAGATCCCGTAGTGGGAAAATTACCACTATCTGCAATTACAACATTGGATCTTGTCTCTTCATCATACTTCCACACACCCATATCTCAAGATGTCTTTCGAGCACATTTGCCAGAACTTTACTTTATGCCTCTCTTGACAGTAGGACATCTTTAACTTCCCTTTCCTATGTGGCCTAAAGGAAGTGAGATCTAGGTTCCTCCTTTGAGGTGGAGGACTGGAATAGGGCTTTGGAAGATGGTGGAGAAATGTTCCTTCAATACCACTACCTTTGAGACTGCCTATAAAGTTCTCCTGTTACTGGGTCCCAGCTTGGATTGCCCATGCTCTATCCTGGCAGCAGCAACAGATGTTTTATGAATTGCGGTCAGCGTGGGGACATCCTGCATATCTGGTGGTCATGCCCACGACTGATAGGCTTTTAGTCTAGAGTTTTTGGCCTGCTGCAGACATTGCTTTTGTGACAGTAGACAAGGATACCAGATTGGCTCTCCTACATTGCCCTTAAAGAGGAAGTAAACTCTCCCATTCTGATGCTTTTTTTTATTTAGACCATTATAATAAGTAATTATCAAACTATAGCCACTGTAATCCAGCCCAAATTGCATATTACTTACTGTTTAAAGAAACTTTAAAAACTTGTTTCCAGGGGTAAGGAAGCACCATCTTAAGTATTGTTTTCTGAGTCCACAGTAGAGTGTATTTCCGCCCTTACATTGAGCACTTCCTGTACTGTTAACCAAGCCTCCTTCTCAATCCAACATTTCTATGGCAATCCTGCTTCCCTGCTCATAGCTGACTTGTTTTATTTCATAGTATTTGATTATCTAGTGTTTGCCTATGTCAGTCTTAGCTTCAGCTGATAAGACTGCAGTAATGCTGTCCGATGCCCGGGTTTACACTCTATGTGATGTCACATGGTCACATGGGGTGTATTAGGAAGCTCTCAGTGATTATGCAGTCTTGTGGGATTTCAGTGTTGTGCGGTAGGAAGTCCTTATAATAGACAGACAAGCACACAGAGTTCGTCATAAATCAGGGGAGATGGGCATGCTCGAGTGATTCTAAAGAACAAAAAGGATTACAAAAATGCTAAGCCAGTAAGGAGATATCTACAAGCAATGTTCTTTATGCTGATTTACATGGAATGAAGTTGTGGGGGAGAGTTTACAACCACTTTAACCTTGCCATTTTGCACTACAGAAGAAATTGGTCCGGATGACCTCCATGATTGTCAATGAGCAGATGTGCAGTATTATTTAGGACTCGCACTCAACATTTCTTAAAGTCTGGGAAACATGGATAAGCTATTCCTTCCAATCTTTTCCTCCAACCAGTTATGGTCTTTTATAGGTGTTGCCCATGCCAGTTCCGAGTCTGTGATACTCTTTCTCCCTTGATCTTTCCTCTCTCTGGCCCCTCTCTCCCTTCCTGCTTTCCCCTCTATTCTTTTTTTTTATTCTTCATTCTTCCTTTCTCTTACTAGATGATACTTGTTATTGGGGATTTTCTCCCCTTAGAGGACAGCCTGGCAGTGAAAGCGATATTTGCGTTTGACTTTCCTACCGGCCCTCTTTAGTTTTGGGTCAAACTCTGCTGATTTAAGATTATACATTACCTATTTGTACTTGTTTTTACATGTGACTGTTTAGCTCTGCCCCTGTGTGGGCAAACCATGAGCTTGTCATGTTTTCTCTGAACCAGTGGTGGAACTACCGCCATAGCGACCCACATGTTCTAAATGGGGCCCGCAGCCAAGTGGTCCTAGTTGCCAATAAATATTGCTTTTTCGCTGCCCACCGCCGATAGAGGTCTGCGGCCGGTGGAGACCAGACAAGTTAGACACGAGAAGGGAGCCTACTGAGTGGCTACAATAGAAATAGAGCTGTGGAACCCCCCCATCCCCCGCCCCCATCTGCCTGTCATCTGTGACCTGCTGTGGAAAGGGGTGGGCGGTACCGCAGCTCAATTTCTATTGTAGCCGCCGGCTCTGCCTCTATTTTGTTCCCCCCTCGGCCTTCAGTAATGGAAGCGGAGACACTGCTGTTGGGATGTAGAAGGGCTCCAATGGGGGGGGGGGGCACCTGAGATGTAAGGAAGCACTCCGCTGGCTGGGAACAGTGACACCAGAGATGTAAGGAAGCACTGCGCTGGCTGGGGACAGTGACACCTGAGATGTAAGGAAGCACTGCGCTGGCTGGGGATAGTGACACCTGAGATGTAAGGAAGCACTCTGCTGGCTGGGGACAGTGACACCTGAGATTTAAGGAAGCACTCCGCTGGTAACAGTGATACCTGAGAGGTAAGAAAGCACTCCGCTGGGGACACCTGAGATCTAAGAAAGCACTGCGCTCGGGACACCTAATGGCATCTGGTGGCAGGCAAGTGACACACTCGGGGCTCCCACTGATTCTGATTCTGCATTATGGTGAGTTGAAGTATTTCATTTTATATTACAATGTAATAATAGAAATAATGTGCTTCAATCACCCTGACACCATAACAACCATGGTGCCAGGATGATTGAAGCGCTAACACCAGGTGTTTGGAATATCTTTATCTGCTGATTGTTAAACTTTCTGGAATACACATTTCTATTGTGGTGTAGGATCTGGGCCTGCTGTCCCTCCATTCCTCTTTTTTTTTTTTTCCTCTCTTTCTTTCTTTCTTTGTTTCTCCCTCCATCCCTCGTTCATCTCAGACTCTAACCACACCCCTTTGAGTCACACCCTTTAAGCCACCCCCAATATTATGCTTAAACCACGCCCTTTCTTCGCCGTGGCGCAATTTGCACGCTGCATTTTTCTTTCTCCATTAGGCCACACCTACAAACAAATGTCCACCCCCTAATTTTAATAAGACTCCGCCCACCGATAAAAAAAGTGTCCCAGTGAGGATGAGGAATGTAAGTTTACTGTTAAGCCTCCCAGGCCCCGCGAGTCAGGCCGTGTCCCGACACACGCAGCTACATACAGCAGGAGGCAGGAACAGAGAGCAGAGTGGGCGGGGCAGAACGCTTGAGTGTGCCTGTGAAGGGACATCGTTTTCGGCACAAGAGGAGGCTCTGAAGTTTGGACAGGAGGTAGGAAGGGAGTGGGAGACAGACTGTCATCTGTTTTGTACAGTTCAGTTTTTTTTGTGTTGTGGGCGGGCTGGTTGCGGGGGGGGGGGGGGGGCCTATAACATTTTGCTATGGGGCCCTGTGATTTCTAGTTACGCCCCTACTCTGAACAATTCAATAGATCTATTGAAACAGAAATTCTATCCATCTATGTCCAGCTTAAGAATTATTAAATAGACATTTATACTTATATTGACCAAACATGCACCTTTATGCCCTAAAGTAAAGGAAGCAGACACCTCTGGTGCTAGCCTTATCTTGAGGTGAAAAATACTAATTAATCTATAAAGAAAATAACCAAAAATAATGATTCTGCATAGTTCTCTTACTTGACTGTATGTTTATTCTGAAAAAGGTACAGAGACAAACATAATTTAACAAAAGAGTCTTGGTGCATTTTGCACAAAGTGGATATTTACTTTCTCACTGTTTGTGAAATGTGTCCAGGCTCCCTTGGTGATGTCTTTTTTTATTTGTGTTTTTCAATAGAAAATGGTGTACAAATCACCCAAAATAGTATGACATATTATCATCAAAAGGTATGTAGATCAAGGGTATACAAAGCCATCAAATATTGCTTAAATCAGGGATATGCAATTAGCGGACCACCTGTTGTAGGACTACAAGTCCCATGAGGCATAGCAAAACTCTGGCAGCCCCAAGCATTACACCCAGAGGCAGAGCCATGATGGAACTTGTAGTTTTGCAACAGCTGGAGGTCCGCTAATTGCATATCCCTGGCTTAAATGATAAATAGCATCAAAGAGAAGCAAAACATTTTGAGAGAAAATGACAAGTAGCCTGTCGAGATAATTAGGGGTAAAAGTGTTCGATTGGGGGGGGGGGGGGGGGGCAGAACAGAAGGGAGAAGGTAGGATAAAGAAGGGCGTGGGAAAAGGAAATTATTTGGAAGAGTAATGGTGGGAAAGCTATGGGTGTTGCAGAAGTTGTAAGAAAGGACAGGGTAGAAAGAAATTAAAAAAGAAAAGGGGGGGGGGGGGGGAAATACCTCTGGTGGCATGTCAGGTGGTTGGGGAGCAGAGTCAAGTGTCCCCAAACATGCCTTAAGGGCCATTCGGCCAAAATGACTGAAAAAGGTCTGCCGATCGGTACCGGATCAGCACTCTCACAAATGGCTAAAAGCGCTGACCAGTGTGTTCTGGCGGGAGGCAGTCCACTGTCAGAACACAAATGCAGAGCAGGGGAGATTGCTTTACTAACATCTCATAGTTAGTAGAGCGGCTCCTCCTGAGCTCTTCAGCCCGCTGGGTTGAACAAAATAAGAAAATGACAAGTATGTACCAGGCTTTACCATCTTCCAAAAATGTAAAGTCCAGCCAGTAGAATCATGTCTTTTTTAAGGAGTCTTGTTCATTTTGAGCAAGGAGGACCAGATCCTCCATGCAGCAGAGTTTGACGACTTTGCATAGCCAAAGTGAGTCGGTGGTCTTCCATGCTGTTGATCTTTGCATAATATTTTCACAGCAAACCTACTGAACAAGTAAACTATGCAAAATCACTATTTTGGATATTATTATTTGCTGCATATGTCAGGCGTGTACTATGCAAGGTATGAGAGTTGCAGTTCTTTTGGCTTTGGGGTATGTAGAGATGGCTCACAGGACTTTGTTGTTCCATCATCTATAAACCTAACTCTAACTTGGCTGAATGGCTAGTACTTTGGGAAGGGTTTCTTACATTTAAGCTTCGGATTAAAAAATAATTCTCAGTTTAGCTAAAATAATTTCAAGAAATTAAAGTAAATCTAGAGTTGCAGCATGCTTTTATTTGATAATACAACAATACAAACAGTTGTTTTTGACAATCCAATATAGGCTTACTTGAAAAATCTTTCATGTAAATACTGCCTGTCTACTGGCCATCTTTTTCCAAAACTTCCTGGATTCCCTGCATGCTTTGCAGCTTCCCCTCTACTGCTTATTTTTTATTTCTCAAGACTACATATTCCAAGGTACCTTGCTGCTAGAAAGCAGTGATTCCTGTACTGACTCTGCCTCCTGAAGCTCCTCCTCTACCAGCTTGATAGTACAGCAATGCCTACTCACAGGAAGTAGTGAATATGTGCAACATAAATGAAGGAAGTAAATGTGTGGGGATCTACAGAAAATACATTTACAAACGTCGAGATTGTTCAGATTAATCGGCTAGAAATAATTGAAAAAAAAAATGTGAATATGAATTTACAATTTGACCTTACATACGCTTTAAAAACCTTACTGCAGATCTTTACCTGCTTTCGTTCGGCAAGTATTGAGATTCTTCCATTGCACATCTATAATATTGCAGTCAGGCCCAGTGTTGTAGCTAAAAAAAAAACAATTGCACGGCAGTCTGTTCTAGATTTAGATTTTATGCATGTGTTTGTAATATGGAACGAGATGTCCAAGCATTACCACATTGTTAACATTTTATGTGCTTCCCAGCGGTAGAACACAGTCAGCTACTATCACAAACATAGAACTGTCATGCATATCAATCAGGCCCACAAATATTGTAGATCTGTGCTGCAGTGCAATGTGTCTTTTGCAGCCTGTATACATTAATGGTAATGTGAATGCAGTATTCCATATGTCTTCCAGAAAGAAATTGTGCAAGAACAGACAGTCATAGAATTGAGAGACGATGAAAACACAGACCATGACATGGAATAGGAGGGCGAAACTGCATGCATTTTTACACCACAAAGGGGTGGATTTACTAAAGGGGTAGATACTGTTCGCTTAGGGGGAATAAGGTCAAGCTGTGTTCACATCAATCATCCAATCATTTGAAAGCAAAAATCCTTCTTTTTTTTTTTTTTTTTTTTTTCCTTTACACCTGATTTGATTTTTGAAGTGAGCACATCTTCACTTTATTTACTAAGCTAATGGAACATTTACTTTGCAAGGTAAACACTCTTGGGAGTATTAACAAAGGATGACACACAGAGAAAATGCACCAATTTCCTATATTCACACTTTTTTTGTGTTTTATTCACCAGTAAAGTAAAGTTTTGCCCAACAAATTGATAATTCTCTGTGTGATAATAGTGCGCTGCCGTCCATATACATCCACCTCTCCTCTTTCCTGCAGTGCTCCTCCTTGCTGCCGGCTCTCTTCACAACAGAATTTACACCACTGTGCTAATAGTGTACATTTCAGAACAATTGTTACCTTAAAGTGATGATAAACTTTGCTTAACCTCCCTGGCGGTATGATTATTTCAGATTTTAGGTGCTGAAAGCGGTACAATTATTTTGCATGGAAATTTGGTGTTTTATATTGTATTCCTGTAATTCTTAGGAATAACTCACTTAAATCTGTCCAAACCAGAGTCTAGCAGACATCCCAGGTATGATAAAGTTTGAAAAATGAAATCATAAATTATAATATACCGTATTGGCGTATAACATGCACTTTTTCCCCCTGAAAATCGGGGGCAAATCAGGGGTGCGTGTTATACGCCGATAGGGTACCTCACCGAGCTGTCATGTTCTCTCCACTCCAGCTCCTCGGCTTTCACTCGGCTCTCCCCGTCACACACACACAGTCCCGCCTCCGCCACCGGCATTGGACCAGTGTTCTGCCTATCACAGGAGCCGATGGCGGAGGTGGGACTGTGTGAGTGAAAGGCAAGGAGCTAAGTGGAGAGGATATGACGGCTCGGTTATTTCCTGATTTCAGGCTGCTGGAAAGAGATGGTGAGACTGCAAATTAATGCATTTTAATATTGAAGGCATTTTAAAGGAAGGCAGTTTAAATGAAGACAGTTTAAATAAAGGCATTTATCATGCTGCATTGATGACTTTTTTATACTTCATTGAGGACAATAATCAGGCTGTATTGATTTGTTTTGGCTGCATTGAGGACTTTATTTAGTCTGCAAATGGACAATTATCAGGCTGCAGATGGACATTGATGGGCACTGATCCTTAATTTGCCTCAAAGTTGTTCATTTTAAAAATGCTTTTTTCCTGAAACTTCCCTCTTAAAATTAGGGTGTGTGTTATACACAAGTGCGTGTTATACGCCGATAAATACGGTAATAAATAACTATAAATAATTATACCAAATAATAATATAACAATAATAACAAATATTCAATAATGTAATCAAATCAAAAACACTGAAATTTGCTCAGTTGCAGAATTGTCACTGTCATCACTTTTCAGTATTTGATGACGGATCTCCCCACAAATCGCTATCGTTCAATTCTGCGAGTGATTCCAATTTATTATCTCTGTTTTCTAGCTGGTCTAAAACCATTTTTGATGTAAAGGGACAGTTTTGGTTGCTATGGACAATCTCCAGTTTCCAGGCATGAAGAAAAGTTTTTATATTGTAAAACTGCATGCAGGGCACTGGGCAGAACACTAGGGACAAAGGGGATGTGAAATAATTACATACAGCAATGCAATCGTAATCTGTAAAATTACATTATACTGTATGTATACTGTGTGTTGTACTTTTTGAATTTGGTGCCGTTCTCCGTACCCGTGCATCGCAACGCTCGCAGGGAATGGAGCTCCGCTCCGTGATAGATTGAGCAGAGGACGGCTCGCTCGTACAGCAGGGGGACATTGCTGGATCCAGGGGACAAGGTATGTAACCTCTTTCTGTATTCAGCAATGTGGTCCTGAGTCTGGCTTGGGGTTACCGCTAATGGTGCAAAATTTTCACTCCGAGCCAGACTCGGAAATACCGCCAGGGGGGGTTAAAAAATGATTTAGTTACCGGTATTTATTTTTTTTATTGCTGATGCAATCCAACTTTCTGTTAGAGGATGGCTACGTTCATTCTCCACAGTCTCCCTGTATGTAGAAATGTAGACACCCTCTCTTGCTCGGTCTTGAGATGGACTGTGCACTATGAAGTATGGGCAAGAAAAAAAACAGTCACTCCCGGCGCTCAGGGGTCTTCCACAGCAGGATGGGACTATGAAATGATGATCCATAAACATCCAGAATGCCTGGCGGATGCAGCCCTCCTCGGAAGAAGCTACAAAGAAACAGACAGGAAGGCGCAAGCACCTTGTGCATTACCGAAAATCATTTATTGGATAATGTAAAACTAGTAAAAATGGATATGCGTAAAAGTGCAACAAGTGAGAACGTGTAAACAAGACAAGGTAATACAGTGCAGGATACTCTTCGCCAACGACACTCCGCTATGCTGGCAGTCTTCTGCAATGACACCCACTATGCTGGCAGGCTTCTCCAATGACACCCCGCTATGCTGGCAGGCTTCTCCAATGACACCCCGCTATGCTGCCAGGCTTCTCCAATGACAGCCCACTATGCTGGCAGTCTAAGCGAGCATAGCGGGGTGTCGTTGGAGACATGTATCCTGCACCTTATGGCCTCATCTTGTTTACATAAACAGTGACCCTGCCCCCCTCTGACACCACGGGGAAAGCCATAGGGAAGTCCCCGTGCATCAGAAGGGGCGGGGTCACTGGGTGGCCCCGCACTCCGTTATATAAGAGCTGTCACAAGAACAGAAGCATCACATAGCAGGAGACTCCCATTGAGGCGGATCGTCTGGAGGATGAAGCGGGGAAGAAGAAGCCGGAGGAAGATGCTGGACGAGAAGACTGGAGGAAGAAGCAGAGGAAGATAGAGAGAAGAAGCGGAGGAAGAACAAGATGGAGAAGGAAGAAGAAAACCGAAGGAAGAACAGAAGAAGATGGAAGAAGAAGTGGGGAAAGAAGGCATTAATAAAGGAATTGTCAAAAACCGGCTATTGTCTTTTTTAACATTTTTGACACTTTTTTTGTGAAATGGTAGGGGTACATTTGTCACGTGTGTTGTGTCGACTGTCACGTGTGTTGTGACGTAACATGTAGGATTCCAGAGGCAATCTAGACACCGGAACAGACGCATAGGTACGAGCTCGGCGCTCGTTTTTACAGTGTACAGCTTGCATAAAGAAAATGTGAGTTTTTTATTGTTCTATTTAAATAAACGCCAAATATTTTTCAACATACTGCACCATGGTAGGCCTCTCTTTATCTTTTCTCTAACGCATTGAGCATCTAAATGACCTGAGTGACTCAAGTTACTAACGCCCAGCGGAAAGACAAGGAAAGGACCCCCCCTTCCCCTGGCTTTATTCCATAGGAACGCCTAGGAAAAGACTGATCCGAAGGGATCCATCCCCTTAAATCTTGCTACATGCTGTTTACCTTACAGTAGTAAGGTAATCATTTATTTCAGCCACGGGTGTCAGTGACACTGAAGATCCATATCTTAGCACTTAAAGGCACAGTATCACTGAATGTCAGGATAGCCGCACAAAGTGTTCCTGTGATTTTTGCACAGTAGGAATTTTAAGATGAACATCTATGTCCCTTTCTAACGTATTTATTTATGAATTTATGATATTATTTTAGTATATTATATCTACACATTTGCACTTGATTTTGCTAAATTTACCGATGAATGCTCTCTAGCTATAATCACTAGTTGATAATTCCAAATATAGAAAAATATATAATCTTGTACTAGGAGCGCAACACCACCAATTACTTTTTGATTACTCACACATTTGGACACGAGTTTGGTCCTTACGGTGTATGCAGCACCTTTTTCAGTATATTATATCTATTCCTTTTCAGTATATTTTACTTATTCCTTTTAGCGCAGTAGTACCTACTTTACATTCCTCACTCCATTTTCTTTTAACATTTTGGCACGGGGTTCCCCTTAATGTCCATACCAGACCTGAAGGGCCTGGTATAGAATTTCGGGGGACCCCACGCATTTTTTTTACATTTTGGTTAAGGGTTCCCCTGTGGGGGAATCCCATGCTGTTTTTTTCAATTACTTTTATGTGTATTGCCGGAACCAACAATTCATTATAGCTGCGATTAGTTTTAAATTACTTTTTTTCCTTTAGAAATGTAATTTTGCTCTCAGACTGTTCTAAACACGGGAAACATGTGCCACTTTAAAGGCATACTGTAGACACCCCCAGGTATGAAATTTAAAGGAATATTACACTTTTATTGTTTCACTTTAAGCATTATTAAAATCACTGCTCCCGAAAAAACTGCGTTTTTTAAAACTTTTTTTTTGCATTGATACATGTCCCCTGGGGCAGGTCCCAGGTCCCCAAACAGTTTTTATGACAATAACTTGCATATAAGCCTTTAAAATTAGCACTTTTGATTATTCATGTTGTGTCCCATAGACTTTAACGGTGTTTGCGTGTTCGAACAAGTTTTTTGCCTGTTCGGATGTTCTGGATGAGAACCGAACCAGGGGGTGTTCGGCTCATCCCTACCTGTAGGTATAAATAAGCAAAGCCACCTTTACTACCACTTGAAGTAGTGGATGTGTATAGATTTTTTTTGGAGAATAAGGATTAAGTTTAAGGCACTTTCACACTGGGCCGGGGCCTGTCGGCGGTAAAGCGGCTCTTTACCTTCATTTTTGCGCCACTTTTCGGCTGCTAGCGAGGTGCCTTTAACCCCCGCTAGCGGCCAAACAAAGGCTTAAAAGCGATTCGCAGTCGCTTCAGCGGCGCTGGCCATTGATTTCAATGGCAGGGGCATGTTAGGAGCGATGTATTCACCACTCCCACAACGCCCCAAAGATGCTGCTTGCGGGCCTTTTTTTTCTCGTCCTGCAAACGCACCGCCCAGTGTGAAAGCACTCAGGATTTCACACTGGGGTGGCTTGAGAGGCAGTTTTCAGGCACTATTTTTAGCACAAAAACGCCTGAGAATCGCCCCAGTGTGAAAGTAGCCTAAATGTCACTTTAAAACATTGGCGTGAGTGCTTTATTATTCTGGCGCTATCGAACATTAATAGAAACCGTTGCATATGACTTTCAAAGTGATTTGGCACAGCTGATGGAACAACATATAGAACTTGTGTAATGGCATTGTGAACTTGGTGCACGGAAGATGTGGTGATATTTACACAAAAAAATAAAAAAAAATCCTTTTTTTTTTTCATTCTCTATTTCTTAAGTACCGTATTTTTCGGACTATAAGGCGCACTTAAAAGCCTAAATTTTCTCACAAAATCGACCGTGCGCCTTATAATCCGGTGCGCCTTATATATGACCTGTTGACATCGCTGGAGTTCTTTGGTTAATGCACCCGGAATGATGGCAAGCACCGAATTAGTTTTCTTCACTTGGGCTTTAACAGTATCTGTCAGATGGGCGCGCATGGAGTCACAGATCAATAGGGATGGAGATTCGTGGAAAAAGCCACCCGGTCTCTTACCGTAAACCGACGTACCGTAAACCTCTCTCAGGTTGTTCTACTGCGTGACTGATAGCGATGAGTTTGAAATCCGCTTCGTAAGCATGTCTCTTAACAGGAGCCATTTTTGGGGCAGCGGGTATACCGTAGAAAATGAACGAATGAATGCGCACACCTCCTGATTAAGATGGCCGTAATGCCCAATCCAAGCAGTGCAGCTTCGTGGGATTACCAAAGCTAGGAAGCTGCACTGCTTGGATTGGGCATTACGGCCATCTTAGTCAGGAGGTGTGCGCATTCATTCGTTCATTTTCTACGGTATACCCGCTGCCCCAAAAATGGCTCCTGTTAAGAGACATGCTTATGATGCGGATTTCAAACTGAAGGCTATCAGTCATGCAGTAGAGCATGGAAATAGAGTAGCTGCGAGAGAATTCAACATTAATGAATCAATGGTACGGAAGTGGAGGAAGCAAGAAGATGCCCTGCGCCAGGTAAAGAAGACCAAACTGAGTTTCCGAGGAAACAAAGCAAGATGGCCACAGTTGGAGGACAAAATTGAACAGTGGGTTATTGAACAGAGAACCGCAGTTGGAAGTGTCTCTACTGTCTCTATTCGACTCAAAGCAACAGCGATCGCACGCGACATGGAGATCAACGACTTTCGAGGAGGTCCCTCTTGGTGCTTCCGTTTCATGAAAAGGCGGAATCTCTCTATCCGCACAAGAACCACTATGTCACAGCAACTGCCAAAGGATTACGAAGAAAAGCTGGCCATTTTCCGTACCTACTGCAAGAACAAGATCAATGAACAGAAGATCCGGCCAGAGCACATCACCAACATGGACGAGGTCCCCCTTACCTTTGATATCCCTGTAAACCGTACTGTCGAGAGAACAGGGACCAGTACGGTATCTATACGCACTACAGGAAACGAAAAGTCATCCTTCACTGTAGTTCTCGGTTGCCAGGCTAATGGCCAGAAACTACCACCCATGGTAATTTTCAAGAGGAAGACTCTGCCAAAAGAAAAGTTTCCGGTTGGCATCATCATCAAGGCTAACCCGAAGGGCTGGATGGACGAGGAGAAGATGAGTGAGTGGCTGAGAGAGGTTTACGTCAAGAGACCGGGTGGCTTTTTCCACGAATCTCCATCCCTATTGGTCTGTGACTCCATGCGCGCCCATCTGACAGATACTGTCAAAGCCCAAGTGAAGAAAACTAATTCGGTGCTTGCCATCATTCCGGGTGGATTAACCAAAGAACTGCAGCCACTAGATATAGGTGTCAACAGGTCATTTAAAGTTAAATTGCGAGCTGCGTGGGAGCATTGGATGACAGAAGGCGAACACACATTCACCAACACAGGGAGGCAACGCCGGGCGAGTTACGCCACTATCTGCCAGTGGATCGTGGATGCCTGGGCGAAGGTATCAGTCACCAGTGTAATCCGAGCTTTCAAGAAGTCTGGAATTATCACTGAACAGCTAAGTACCGGTACCGATGACGGCAACGAGACTGACTCGGATACTGATGAGAATGATGAGAGGGATACGGGCGTGCTTGATGCCGAAATCGCCCAATTGTTAAACTCAGACACTGAAGATGAAGAATTTGATGGATTTGCGGGAGAAGAATAAAGTGAAAAAGTGAGTGTCTGGTTTTGTACGGTATTCACCGGTAACTGAACAGTGTTAAGAGTTATTGAAGAATAAAGTGAAAAAGTGAGTGTCTGGTTTTGTATTTAACTGAACAGTGTTAAGAGTTATTGTTATAGACCATTTTATGGTTATTGCTAAAGAGTTGAATAAAATTTGACTTACAGTACCGCATCCGAGTTGTGTTTCATTAAATGTGCCTTATAATCCAGTGCGCCTTATAGTCCGGTGCGCCTTATATATGGAAATATCCATTTTATCAGCCGGTCATTGCCAGTGCGCCTTATAGTCCGAAAAATACGGTAAATCAATCCCTAGGTGTGATTCCAGCCTACCATTAATTCCCAGAGAATAATGGCATTTTAGGAGGTAGTTCCAAGGCTACTGAGAAGCTCCAGGCTGCCCACCTCACTCCCTGTTTAACTCTGATGAGTCCACCTGCACATAAGGACTGTTTCAGTTCTAGCTCAAGCCTAGCATTGATTATTTGGCTAATCTAAAACAATATTGCTCCCTGTCTCTGGATGAATCACTACCCTGTACACTCGAATCCCATTTTTGCAACAGGTATGTCATCAAACACCCAGCTTGTAAAGATGGCACAGCTGTAAACATTTTAGAAAAAGAGGGCAATCACCAGTCTGTAAATTGAACCTTGATCCCTGCTGACCTCTTCTGCTGGCCTGTCTGCGCTTACAGCAGGGCCTGTGCTTGGGTTGTGTGTTGCTGCACACATCTGTGCCACATCCTTCACTTCTAGGCTAAATATAGCCAGCCTACAAAGCTGCAGAGCTCGTGGAACTATAAATTCCAGCATGCCCCAACAGCTAAAAGCCCCGTTTATTATATCGCCCTGGAGCTTGCAATGGACAGATTGCAGCCGACCACATTTTGTGCTTTTCTTCAGGAGGAATCGTTCTGTTATACTTGTACATTTATATATGTTTATATATTTTTCCCACATGGTTTGTAGAACTTAGAAAATGCAATTAATTATTTTTATGCACCAATCCTCAAGTTAAAAAAAAAAATGTGTGATATATGAAGCTCTTCTACCATTCTTAGTGTACAATTTCAGACTTGTAATGGAGGTGACTCTATTTTTATTTTATTTTTTATATCTCCATATACCGTAATTTTCTCCAGCTTTACTAGGACAGATCTTGTGGATATGATGCAATAACATATTTTGAAATGTATGTATTAGGTGTGATGCAACATATCTGTACATTTTAAACAAATTATGTTATGAATTAGCATTGTGTAATTATAACCAATAATTATATCATTTATATTTTTTAGCCAATAATTTGGAATAGTGATCCAAATAAAAGGCTGCAAAGTACAGTAATTCGCCTTTAATCACACATTGATTACTGTATTCAAGGACAGTAGGTGGAGCCATGCAAATCATTCTTTTATGCTCCAGGGGCCAGCTATGTATCTCCCTCATTATAAATTATTCCCTGTTTTTATCTTACAAATTAAAAATTAGATTTTTTTTATAAAACCAGCACCAATTTTGCACAGGTTTTGTAAATAATGTTTTTGCATGGCCAGATGCTGTGAAACACAATTGTTCTCGATCATCTAAATATGTAAACATTTTGTAGCTCTGTGCCTTTTACACGTCTTGATATCTACAGCTAGATATTTCTAAAAAGACATCCATATATTTTCTGACTTGAATTTTATTCTCTGCTTCAAATATCCATTATTTCGGGTTGGCGGGGTCATTTCTTTCTTTCTTTTTTTTTTTTTTTTTATTTAAGATGTGGCAATATCCCCCCTCCATGTTGATTAATATAGTGTTAATCTCTCTTGCCTGGTTATAATTTCCATCCCTTTGAGTCACATCTGCAGAAAGGAATGTGTTTATATTATATATTTACTGAATTAGTTAACCAAGCAAATTAGTTTAACTCCCCATGCCTCCCACCCCCATTGAGCATTGCAGTTACCACCTAATGGAAATCCAGATCAGCATCTTTTTCTGTAAGTCATAATTCATTTCTTCTTTCTTCTAGAACCCATTATAATGGAGGGCTCTCCTGATTTGAGGATCCTCAAGGACAAATGGACAGCAGTGTCACTGGACAAAAAAAGGTGATCAGCGTCAATATGTCTGTTAACTATTTAACTCCTGGATGATAACTTACCTGTTTGCCTTTTTTTTTTTTTTGTTATTTTTTTTTTTAGTCTTTTCTTTTCTAATGCTTGACAAATATGTTTTCCAGGTCAGCCCAGTTTGAACATACCATCATAATTACATCACTAGGAGCTGAAATCCTAACCAAAGCACCAGAAGAAGACTAGGAAAATCTCTTCGCAAGGCGTGTTTAATAAAAGCAACTGTGATTTTAAAAAAAAAAGTGCTTATAACAACCAATTCGATTTCTGTTTGCATCAGTTTAGTGCAGTCAGAGTTTAATGCTGATTGGTTGCTATGGACTGCTGTACTCAGTGTATTGCTTTCTGCAAAGACAAATATGATGTATTTTCATAATATTTTCATAATAAAGCCATAAAGGCTAATGTGCATTTGGTTGATTTTAGTACACAATGGGGAGATTTACTAAAACTGGAGCACTGAGAATCTGGTGCAGCTGTGCATGGTAGCCAATCGGCTTCTAACTTGCGTGTGGCTGTGGGAATCGCAGCGATACTTGCCACCACCCGCAGTGAAAACGCACTGCTCTTAAGAGACGTGTGGGGCTGCCATTAATTCTGAATGATACCCCCCCACACATTTCAGTCCGCGGCCACATTTTTGAAAAGGTGCATGCACCATCATTCATTTGAATTTATTCATTTAACTGGGTTGCCATGCCTGCGCAGATGCGGGCCGTAAAAAAAACGCTAAGTTGTGAACCTGGTGTTAAGCTTTGGCAATAAAACCTGGAAGCTAATTGAGTTGCGCCAGATTTTTCACACTCCAATTTTAGTAAATAACTCCCAAGAGGGGAGATTTACTAAAACTGGTGAATCAGAATTTGGTGCAGCTGTGCATGGTAGCCAATCAGCTTCTACCTTCAGTGTTTAATTAAGCTTTGACAATAAAACCTGGAAGCTGATTGGTTTCTATGAAGAGCTGCACTGGATTTTGCACTCTCCAGTTTTAGTAAATAACACACACTCTGCTCCCCTATCTGTACATATCTGTGTAGATTTTTCTATTTTCCAGATGTATGATATGTATTTATAAATTGCACACACTGAATTTTGTAACACCTTTAAATCAGTGTTCCCTTTGTCTACCTGGCTCAGTAATAAAGATGCTTTTACACTGTAAAATCATGGATTCCATTTGCATCATTTCAGTATTTTTTATTGTTTTAGACCGTATTATCATGTTTGTATTTTTGCCGTATATGTCAATTTAGCAGCCATGAGGGTTTATTTATTAAAACTGGAGAGTGAAAAAATCTGATGCAGTTGTGCATGGTAACCAATCAGCTTCTACCTTCACAGTGCTTAATTACACTTTGACAATAAGACCTGTAAGCTGATTGGCTTCTATGCAGAGCTGCACCAGATTTTGCATTCTCCAGTTTTAGTAAATAGCCCTCAACAGGGGAGATTTACTAAACTGGTACACTCAGAATCTGGTCCAGCTGTGCATGGTAGCCAATCAGCTTCTACCTTCACAGTGTTAAATGAATAGTAGAATTATAGGCAAAACTTTTTTTTTTTAAGACCCTTTTCACACTTGGGCCGCGTTGGCGCTAAAGCGCTGCTTGTTTTAGAGGCTCTTTTTTGGCCCCTAGCGGGCGCTTTTAACGCCAGAGAAGGGGTTAAAAACTCCAGCGTTGCAGTGCTTCCAAAGCATTGCCCATTCATTCCAATGGGCAGAGCGTTTTGGGCTAAGTACAACACTCCCAAACCACCCAAAAGATACTGCTTGCAGGACTTTTCATAACGTCCCACAAGCGCAACGCCCCAGTGTGAAAAGTCACACTTAAATGAATGGGAGGCGGTATTCAGGCGCTTTGCAGAGGCTATTTCCAGCGCCTGAAAACCGTCCCAGTGTGAAAGGGGTCTTAATACAGCAAGGTAGGGTTATAACCCCTCTCAGATTATTTTTTTCACTGTATCCCATTGTGAAACTTTCCCGTCACTTCCTGTCCCATAACCAAAACAGGAAGTGAGAGTTAATCCCTGAAAATTAAAGTAATTCCCCAGGTCCCCAGATCTAGTGTCCCCAGTGGAAGATTTCCCCTCTAATACTTTTCTGGGGACAACCCAAAATTTGTGATTTTCTTTTACTTTCAATGATAATAGTAAACCGAATAAATAAAGAGGGTGAATCTCCTTAATGGGGTACAGACAGCAATAAAAACTGACAAGTGTTCTAATCCCTCTGCACGCTATTCAAAACTAAAAAAAAAAAGTTTTGTCTTTAGTTATATTTTAAGCTTTGACAATAAAACCTGTAAGTGGGTTGGCTTCTATGCAGAGGTGCACCAGATTTTGCATTCTCCAGTGTTCTTACTCAATTTTCTTTAGATTTACCTTCAACTATGTAGTGCAAGAGCCTGCCTGATTGCATACAAAATTGAAAGTGTTTAGGTTTGACCTCCTATTGATATGGTTTTGGTAAATCTAAAGGAAAGTTGTACAAGAAAATGGTATAATGTATGGCCAGCCATAGTAAATAACCCGCAACATGGGTGATTTACTAAACGGGTGCACTCAGAATCTGGTGTACTTGTGCATGGTAGCCAAACAGCTTCCACCTCAGTGTTTAAGCATTGGAAAAAAAGAAAACCCGCCGCTCCAGGTGAGATAAGGAAGCCTAATGATCCAGCAGGTGCTCGGTAATGACTAAGCGCACGTGAAGTGTGCGAAACTTGTCTACCCAGCATTCTGATGCCTGTCATTTTTGGGATGTCCAAATAAAGAGGATTGTGATCTACAGTGGTGTGCTGCCATTTCTTCTAATTTAATTAACCACTTCAGCCCCGAAAGAATCGACCCCTTTCCTAACCAGAGCACTTTTTGCGATTCGGCACTGCGTCGCTTTAACTGACAATTGCGCAGTTGTGCGATGTGGCTCACAAACAAAATTTACATCCTTTTTGTCCACAAATAGAGCTTTCTTTTGGTGGTATTTGATCGCCTCTGCGTTTTTTTTTTTTTTTTTGTGCTATAAACAAAATAACAGTGACAATTTAGAAAAAAAAATACATTATTTTTTACTTTTTGTTATAATATGCCCCAAAAATATATTATTTTTTTCCTCAGTTTAGGCTGATTCTTCTACATATTTTTGGTAAAAAAAAAAAAATCACAATAAGCATATATTGATTGGTTTGTGCAAAAGTTATAGCACCTACAAAATAGGGGATCGATTTTATAGCATATTTTTTTATTAGTAATGGCAGCGATCTGAGATTTTTATTGTGACTGCAACATTATGGTGGACACATCGGACAATTTTGACACATTTTTGGAACCATTGGCATTAATGCAGTGATCAGTGCGATTAAAAATGCACTGATTACTGTAAAAATGTCACTGGCAGTGAAGGGGTTAACACTAGGGGGCGATCTAGGGGTTAACTGTGTTCCCTGGGAGGTGACTCTAACTGAAGCGGGAAGGGACTGACTAAAGGAAGTGACGGATAGTGGTTCCTAGCTAATAGGAACAAACGATCTGTCACTCCTGTCAGAACAGAACAGGGAAGTGTGTGCTTACCCTCATCCATGTTCTGTGTTTCTTGGTCACAATCGCTCATGGGCGGTCATCACGACTGTCAGCCACAAGCATCGGCACCACCAGCATCAGCACCCCAAGCTGTGCACCAGCTATACGGACGCCGCAAGCCAACGTACAGTTACGTTGTTTCGCGCAGGGGAGCCAACCTGCCGCAGTAAAACTGCGACGGCTGGTCCGGAAGAGGTTAAGCATCGACAATAAGGCAGGCCATACTTTATATAATTTTCTAGTAAATTTACCAAAATGTATCCTTGCACTACGTAGTTGAAGATAAATCTAAAGGAAATTGAACAAGAAAATTGCATAGTGTATAGCCAGATGTTGGTTTCTATGCAGAGCTGCACTGGATTTTGCACTCTCCAGTTTTAGTAAATAACACACACTCTGCTCCCCTATCTGTACATATCAGTGTAGATTTTTCTATTTTCCAGATGTATGATATGTATTTATAAATTGCACACACTGAATTTAATTTTTGAACACCTTTGAATCAGTATTCCTTTTGTCCACCTGGCTCAGTAATAAAGATTCTTTTATACCGTAAAATCATGGACTCGGTTTGTGTCATTTTAATATATATTTTTACTGGTTTTAGATTTATTTATTTATTGTTTTATATTCAAGACATACAAAAATACACAAATTACATGATAAACAATCTAAAACAATACATTTTGTTGTTTTAAATTGTTTTCTAAAAATTGTTTTAGATTGTTTATCGTGTCATTATTGTATTTTTTGTGTGTATGTCATTTTCCCAGCAATTATTTATTAAATTTTTATTGTGTGTTATAGGTACCTTTTTTGTTTTGGGTTGTGCTTATTTAGGAAATCATTGCAAAATGTCAAGAAATGCCCTTTTGCTTAAAAAGAAAAAAAAAAAAAAAAATCTGCATCAAACGTGTATGTTTGGAGAAAAATAATAGCTCCAAAAAAAATGTAATAGAGGGAAAAGAAGGAATAATGTGCAGATCGGGCTGGTGGAGGTAATGCATGGAGTGTGTAATTAGGAAGCTGCTAATCAGGCTGCAGGAATGTGAGCGCTTTTCATTTGGTATTCAAATTGGACTTCAGAGACCGCTAACCAGCCTCTGGGATCCAGTCCAAGCTCACAGCTCAGCCCTATCTACTCCTCATCTGCACATTGTGATCGCCTGCTCCTGATTAGTAATCACATTTTATTTTATTCGTTTTTGGATATAAAAAAAAGTCTGGCTGCTGTAGGTCAAGCAATGTCCTATTTGCAGCTTATTTAATAACCTCAGTGTAAAAAATGACAGACAAGACACAGTCCAATGATGACTTTATTGTATGTAACGCAGGAGTTGACATTTAGAACATGCAAGAATTGTAAAAAAAATAAATAAAAAGGAAAAAATCAATAACCTTTCAAAATGATCAATCACAGAGCTTTGCAGATCCTTCATTAAACAGCAGATTTTTTATTATTATTATTATTATTATTTTTAATCATTATATAATTTTCCCTCTTCACATATTTTCATTTTCTCTAATCTCTATTACCACTTTAGTTGCTGTTTATGATAAAATTTGTAGCAAACAGATTGCAATTTTATTTTCCAATTTGTGTCCTGTGAGTTTAGTAATGGATGTATTTGAATATAATGGTGGTTTAATGTTGGCAGATCCGTGTTCAGGTGAGAAAAGTGTGACAAGGAGTTGTTTGCGATCAGTCGCACCGATTGTATCTGATCGCTCAGTGTGTGTTGCTTTGTGAGCTCGTGTTCCCCTGTTAGGAATGTATGAAGAGTGTACCCACTGATACGGTAACAAGCTGTTTATGGAGCAGCAATTACAGAGGTGGTGCGAATTATTATCCCCATTTCAAATTCTTAATTAAAAAAATGCGGCTAATAAATAGGAAATGGGCTGTCGTATTCCGATTATTAGTCCGTGAAGGTCCCACGATCTAGTCTAAGGGGGTCTTTACTACATTTTCTAATAATTGTAGTCCCATTGCCTGTGGACAGAAAGGCTTCAGTCATCAAGGTCAGGAAATGCTGGGACTTGTAGTGCCACATAAGTTGTGATGGGACATTGCACATGGGCACCTTGTGATTTGTGACAGGTAACATTAACCCCTTGCTTTCTGGTAGATGTCACTTATAGACCTCAAACCTTGAGTTCCATTTAAAGAATGAGCAATATATGAGAATCGACCCTCTATAGATAGTGATGTCCTGGAGCTCTTATTTCAGGGAGCCATGGGCACCTCTCATACTTCATTATTTGATATATCATGTGAAATAAAAGATCTTCATAATTAAAAAAAAAGTGTTTGTGTTTATATAGTTACAGGCATACCCCACTTTTAAGTACACATTGGGGTTTATTTACTAAAGCTGAAATCAGGCTCACTTCTGCATGGAAACCAATCATCTTCCAGGTTTTATTACCAAAGCTTAATTGAACAAGCTGGGGTTAGAAGCTCATTGGTTTCTATGCAGAAGTGAGCCTGATTTTGCACTTTCCAGCTTTAGTAAATAAACCCCATTGTGCACTTAAAAGTGGGGTATGCCTGTATAGGGCATGTATATGTGTCCCAGAGATACTACAGACATCCTATTACTATTTATTGCAAAAAGTTCTGACTTTTTTTCTACTAGTCATTCAGGTTTATTTACTAAAGCGTGCGAGTGCAAAATCTGGTGCAGTTCTGCAAAAGAAACCAATCAGCTTCCAGGTTTTATTGTAAACGCCTAATTTAACAAGCTGAAGTTGGAAGCTGATTGGCTACTATTGTACCGGATTCTGCATTCTCCAGTCTTAGTACCACAACCCCACTGTGGCTAATGAAAGAGAACCGTTCAGAAATACACACACCTGTTGTACAGATTTATTCACTACAATAACATTATGCACTCGACCACTCTCACCGTTTTTTAAAATTAATAATAGAACTCTTGGTGCCTCCATGTTGAATCATTCTCTGCAGGAGCCAGGCACAGAGCAGTGCTGAGCTGTCAATCTTCATGCAAGTCCTCTGCAGCTGATTGGCTGCCCTGTCTGTTTACATAAAAAGCACAAAACCTCATTTATTTTTCACTGCCGATCACTTGGCGGTGTAAATGTGAAAATTAGGAGCAGATTGTGTCTGTCTGCTCTACAAGACTCTGGCCTTGTCTCACACCTAACCAATTTGCTTTATGTTTATGTAAACCCAATCATAAAATCGTATATAAGATGTAACATCTTAATAGCATTTTAAATGTTTTTAAAACCTGCAGCTTTTATTAAATATATATATATATGGTTATCCTAGAAGGAAGGTTCTTTTGGGGGGGGGGGGGGCGCTTCCTGATATAGGGGGACAACTCTCTGTCCCTGTCTGCTAATTTGAGCTCCTCTGTTGTCACTCTGTCACCAAGGCTTGCAGTGGAAACTACAAGTGGTCCTTTTCCACACACATTACACATTGAGGGTTATTTACTAAAGGAAAATCCACTTTGCACTGCAAGTGCACTTAAAAATACACTAAAAGTGCACTTGGAAGTAAAGTCGCTGTAGATCGGAGGGGGGCATGCAAGGAAAACGAAAAACAGCATTTTAGCTGGCACATGATTGTATGGTAAAATCAGCAGAGCTTCCCCTCATTTCAGATCTACCCCTTAGATTTGGGGCGACTGCACTTCCAAGTGCACTTTCAGTGTAAAGTGGATTTGCCTTTCGTAAATAGCCCCCATTGCCATGTCTATTAGATTGTAAGCTCTTCTGAGCAGGGCCCTCTTAATCCTTTTGTATTTTATTGTATTCTAACTGTATTGTCTCCTTTTACATTGTAAAGGCTGCCTAAATGGTTGGCGCTATATAAATCCTGAAAAATAATAATAATAATTGTCATGGTCCACCATTGTGTTCATCAGGAAACGATCCCTTGAGGAAAGGCATGTAGGTGGCTACAGAGAGCAACAGATCAACAGCACTGAGATGCAACATTTGAAAATTAAAGTAAAAACAATTATTTTTTTTATTATTATTATTTAAATAAAAATGCAAAAATGTAGAACAGTGCAAATGATAATTAAGTAGCAGTTTACTTGTGATGATTTCACATCCTGAAATTTATATTTTTAGATAAACAGAGTTAATTGTATTATTAATCTAACCTCTACATTGAGATTGTGTTTCGGGAAAGAAAAGGGGGTGGAGCCAAGGATGTACTGTCTGCTGTCACCTTTATGACAAATTGTATTTTAAGGACCTTTATAACAAACTTGGCATGTTTTTAATGAGACACACATGCTTCCTTGTATATGACAGTTTATATATATTTTTTTTCCTTGTCCCTTTAACACTTGAAGCCATAAGATCTTATAGTGAAACAACAACAACAAAAACATGTGTGACCAGTATGTTAGTCCTTTTTATTATTTTTATTTTTAGAAAGGGTCAGTTTCTTAATTGCAGCCTTTACATTGATATAATCTCATACTCAGGAAAATAGTAATAATGTTCCATGTCACTGCTTACAGCACACAAACAGATGACTGGTGTCACCTAGCACTAGCAGTAATCTGGGCAGCAATCAGCTAATACACAGGAACTCATCCCAATCACTGGGAGCTTTGTATTTTATGGCTTCTGTATAAAACAAGCAGAATTACAAATCCCTTTACCTGGTCAGAGTGAATGATCACTGCTCCCTGCACCAAGACTCTATACATTAATCTGTCTTTTATGGTGACACCTAGTCTTTACAATGCCAGGTCCCCCCCCCCCTTTACAACAGGCCAGCTCCCTCTCTGCTATCAGGCAGTACTATGTACTTTATAAAGCTAAAGATTGAATTATTAGGATATCAATATCACAGCAATACAGTGTGATCCCATCGCCTGACCACAGCCTGGCACAAGCTGGAATGGTGATAGCGGTGCTGCAAGTTCAGCTGAGCAGGATTAAATCCCAGGCTGTTTAATAGTGAAAGGCAGCATGTTGCTATTATTGTTAAATATATGGCTAATTATGCGTATGAAAATTAAACATCAGTGTTATGCTAATGAGGCCGCTTCAGCTGGGGATCAGAGCACTTGAGACTAGCATTTAATCAAATGAATCAGGAGCAATACAGCTGCACGTGAGAACCAGTTCTACAGGATCATTGTGCCACGTACAGTCACCACCGAATTAGGGAAGAAACCATTACCGGCGCTCCCTAATTATCTCCTACAAGGCAGGAATCTCCCCGAGCCGACAATACAAAACCCAATACTGACTACAGCACCCGGGGCATGGCCTGGGCATCGCTACACTGGACCTGTCCGTATATGGGAAACAACAATAGCTGCTACATGGAATATATATATATATATATATATATATATATATTGGTGTATATGACTTTATGATTGTAATAGCATTACTGAATGAATACAGCTGTCCTGGGATACAATAATGGCCATAATGTGTACTATTTTACTGTCAAAATGAGCTTCAACTATAATATATATAAAATTATTACTTATTGTGCTAATGTATATTCATATATGGTGCTTATATTTAACAACACAGGATTTACACAGCCATGGGTAACATGCATGTAAAGTATAATGTAACCATAACATTCATTATATATATATATATATATATATATATATATATATATATATACACACACACACAAACACTGCGCCTTGTTACACCTGTAATTGTGTGATTATAAGAAGTGTCTTTAGTATACAAACCCAATCAGCACGTGTGCGTATAATATATATATATATATATATATATATATATATATATATATATATATATATATATATATGTGTGTGTGTGTGTGTATATGTGCCTTAAAGTACCATATTCTAGGTAGGTAGTTAGGTAGGCAGCCGCCTGCTGTGCAAAATCATGTATAGAATATGTTAAATACACACATATAAATATATATATATATATATATATAATGTATAGCAAGACTTGTGTCATCGGTAGAAGGCATATATATATATATATATATATATATATATATATTGCAAAGCAGGCATCTACCCATCTACTTACCTGTATATTATGTTACCTAAAAAAGTCTATGTGTGTATATATACAATAGTGTTATTATTATAGTATTGTTTCCATACTATAATAAATGAAATGTACTTCTTATTATGACTATATATTTGGATATGTGCCATTTGTGATTGTACAATGCTCACCACCGATGCAAAGCAAGCATTCAATTACCTAAGTTTAAACATGATTACATTTTAATAAAATAATTTCATTGCCCAATGCCTGTGCTCTTTATGTATTGATCCTCCCAGTTCCTCCATGGAGGGGTAGGTGTGCAGGAGCCATGAAAGGTGCTCTTATTTGCAAGTTTTGCGTGTCTGGTGGTAGGACCCCACTCCCTGGAGTAATTAGGACATGTGGGTTATGGGGTCACTGGGTTGAGCAGAGCAGATCTTAGGGGGTCACTGGAGTGTGCAGAGCAGATCTTAGGGGGTCACTGGGGTGTACAGATCAGATCTTAGGGGGGTCACTGGGGTGTGCACAGCAGATCTTAGGGAGTCACTGGGGTGTACAGATCAGATCTTAGGGGGTCACTGTGGTGTGCAGGGCAGATCTTAGGGGAACACTGGGGTGTACAGATCAGATTTTAGAGGGTGTCTGTGGGGTGTGCATAAAAGATCTAAGGGGGTCACTGGGGTGTACAGATCAGATCTTAGGGGGTCACTGGGGTGTGCAGAGCAGATCTTATGGGTTCACTGGGGTGTACAGGTCAGATCTTAGGGGGTCACTGGGGTGTACAGATCAGATCTTAGGGGGGTCACTGGGTTGAGCAGATCAGATCTTAGGGGGCACTAGGGTGTACAGATCAGATCTTAGGGGGTCACTGGGTTGAGCAGATAAGATCTTAGGGGTCACTAGGGTGTACAGATCAGATCTTAGGGGGTCACTGGGGTGTGCAGAGCAGATCTTAGGGGTTCACTGGGGTGTACAGGTCAGATCTTAGGGGGTCACTGGGGTGTACAGATCAGATCTTAGGGGGTCACTGGGTTGAGCAGATCAGATCTTAGGGGGCACTGGGGTGTACAGATCAGATCTTAGGGGTCACTGGGTTGAGCAGATAAGATCTTAGGGGTCACTAGGGTGTGCAGATCAGATCTTAGGGAGTCACTAGGGTGTACAGATCAGATCTTAGGGGGTCACTGGGGTGTACAGATCAAATCTTAGGGTCGTCACTAAGGTGTGCAGATCATATCTTAGGGGGTCACTGCGTGTACACATCAGATCTTAGGGGGTCACTGGGGTGTACAGATCAGATCTTGGTGGTCACTGGGGTGTAGAGAAGATCTTAGGGGTCACTGGGCTGTACAGATCAGATATTACGGGGTCATTGCTGTGGGTAGATCAGATCTTAGGGGGTCACTGCTGTGTACAGATCTTAGGGGGTCACTGGGGTGTGTAGATTTAGATCTTAGGGGGTCACTGGGGTGTACAGATGTTAGGCGGTCACTGGTGTGTACAGATCAGATCTTAGGGGGTCACTTGGGTGTGTAGATTTAGATCTTAGGGGGTCACTGGGATATACAGATCAGATCTTAGGGGTCACTGGGGTGTACAGATCAGATCTTAGGGGGTCACTGGGGTGTACAGATCAGATCTTAGGGGGGTCACTGGGGTGTACAGATCAGATCTTAGGGGGTCACTGGGTGTACAGATCAGATCTTATGGGGTCACTGGTGTGTACAGATCAGATCTCAGCCCTGGCCAGGCCCATTGAGTCTTGCAGTGTGTGGATGTTTACTGGATGTGACAGATTTTCTCACCGTGTGTGGAGAATTATTATTGCTGTCTTAAATCACAAATTGAGTGGAAAAGTGCTGTGTGGGCGCTTCACTTCGCTGTATTGAACGGCGAAACCCGGGCAATTGTAAAATATGGGAGAAGGAACAAAAATAAACGATGTGGCTGATTAAAACAATCCTTCGCCTTGTGTACCTGATCCCCCCGTGTGTTTGTCCCCCGGTCCCCCAGACTTTTCATTAGTAATGTGTTGTTATAGATGGCAGATCACAGGCCACTGGGAAAAGCCTCCTCTGCTCTTCCGCTCCACGCTCACTCCCCTAGACAGCGAAGCTGCCCCGCGAGGCGCGTTTTAGCCAATGGCAGCGCCCGGATTCAGGCAGCCGACCAATCCGCCGCGCCGCCTCATGAATATGCAAAGCGGGGCTGAGTCAAAGCTCTCGGGCGAGTTTGTGTAGCTGTGCACAGCCTCGCGCCTCTAGGACTTTTTTTTTGCTTTTTTTCCCCTAAAGAGGCAAAACTCCATTTTTTTTCTTATGAATGGAAAGTGAAAAAATCCGATCCGCTTAAATTGGGATCCCTTTTTTTTCCTTCCGGGAGGACCCCCATTGGAAAATTAAAAAAAAAAGGGGGGATCCTTAAAAAAAAAAAAAAAATAAGGCAAAACTATATCCCCCCCTCCCCCCTTTAAAAAAAAAAAATAGAGGCAGGGGGAAAAACCCAGGAAGACAGAAGCAATGACCATGACTACTATGCCAGAAAGTCTGAACAGCCCGGTGTCAGGGAAGGCGGTGTTCATGGAGTTCGGGCCGCCGAACCAGCAGATGCCTCCATCCCCCATGTCCCATGGACATTACTCCATGCACTGCCTGCACTCAGCCCAGCACGACACTTCGTACAGCGGCGCCTCATCCTTCTCCAGACCGCTGGCTTACCCCTATGTGAACTCGGTGAGCAGCCATACTTCTAATCCCTACATCAGTACCGTGCAGCCCTACCCCAACAGCTCCAGCCTCAGCCAGAGCCGCTTAGAGGAGCCAGGTACAGTACAATGGACATCTTCTCTCCCTTCTCTAAAGGCACGACCGAGCGCTCCAGCCGCCGTCCCCCCGCAGCCACACATAGATCTGAGCTCAGCTCAGCATCAGCCCAGATGTGCGCGCATTAGCCTGCCTAATTATTTATTGCGTGGCGCTATAAACAATGTATGCAATTAAGGGTAATTAAACCTAAACTGCAGCATGCTGGAAAGAAAAAAAAATAGAAGCTTGCACTGGCTGCTGGAGCTTTATTTTCTGATTTCTCACACTTGATCTGTTCGCTTATTAGTTGTGTTTTTTTTTCTGTTGTTGTTGTTGTTGTTGAGTTGTCAGTTTTCTACCTGATATTTGCTTGATGTTGTTTTTGGTGTGTGTGCCATGCAGGGGCAGAGACCGAGAAGAGCACGGTGGTGGAAGGTGGAGAGGTTCGCTTTAATGGCAAAGGGAAGAAGATTCGGAAACCAAGGACTATCTATTCCAGTCTGCAGCTACAGGCATTAAATAGGCGCTTCCAGCAGACTCAGTACCTGGCACTGCCCGAGAGAGCGGAGCTGGCAGCCTCCCTGGGACTTACCCAGACACAGGTACCCTCTACTCATTTCATCGGCTTCTTCTATCCACATCCACACCTAACCCACACACCCCTGTGCTTCAACACTTAGGTGGCACGTACCGCTCTTACATACCCTGCTACCCTCCTTACAGATCGGGCTGCCAGGTGACATATACCCCTCATATATACCCGTCATATATGTACCCCTCTTACATACCCTGCTACCCTTCTTACAGATCGGACAGCTGGATGACATATACCCCTCATGTATACCACTCTTATATGTACCCCTCTTACATACCCTGCTACCCTCCTTACAGATCTGGCAGCCAGGTGACATATACCCCTCATATATACCCCTCTTACATACCCTGCTAACCTTATTGCAGATCTGGCACCCAGATGATATATACCCCTCATATATACCCTTCATATACCCTTCTTACATACCCCTCCACCCTTATTACATATCTGGCAGCCAGGTGACATTTACCCCTTATATATACCCTCTTATATACCCTGCTAACCTTATTACAGTTTTGGCAGCCAGGTGACATATACCCCTCTTAGATGTACCCTTCTTACATACCCTTCCACCCTTATTACAGATCTAGTACCCAGATGATATATACCCCTCTTATATGTACCCTTCTTACATTCCCTGCCACCCTTATTACAGATCTGGTACCCAGGTGACATATACCCCTCTTATATGTACCCCTTTTACATACCCTGCCACCCTTATTTGCACCCAGGTGGCATGTATGCCTCTTATATGCACCACAGATCTGGCACTCAGGTGGCATGTACTCCTTTTACATATCCGGTCTACCCTTTTTACAGACCTGCCACTCAGTTGGCATGTATCTTGGCCCTAGGTGGCATATGCCCCTCCTAAATATCCTGGCACCCTTCTTCAAGTCCTGGCACCAAAATGCTTGTCCCAGGACAGGTTTAGCCCTGGCACCTAGGTGGCATTGCCCATATACTCCTCCTAAATATCCTGACACCCAGGTGCCACACATGCCAAAACACTGTTTCATCACATATATTTATTGCCTAGCTCATAATTTGGCATCACTGGCCCCAGTGCCCTTCCTTTTACTTACTAGAACCCAGGTGTCATACAACCCAAACACTCATGTGTGTCATGTGAGTTGGATGCCCCTGGCACTACCTAAGGCTACACTTTAATCTAATCTTAATTTTGGCATAACTTCACTATGCTGACACTATACTATGATCAGTGACACGATTGCATATAGCATTTTTTGGCCTGGTATATATATATATATATATATATATATATATATATATATATATATATATATATATATATATATATAATTCTATTATGATAAAAAAAAAAAGAGTGGCCCAGCTACAAAGCCCTGGGGTGCCAATTAATAGTCGGCATTTGCCTACTACAGCTGCATTGGAATGCCTCCATTTTATTTTTTTATTTAGTTTAATGGCAGCTGATATGTATTTATCTCTGATTATCTCTGATTATTTATAAGAAATGACAATGCTGTCCTTGTGTTTGTGCTTTCTAAACATAAATCATTATAACAGAAAATGTTGGTCTGTTTTGTTCGGTACATTAAGAGCCCTTGAGAGCATTCTAGGCTGGTTTCTAAATGGTTAAGTAAAGTAAGGTGGAGTTTTAAAAGTACAAGTGATGGTATTTTATAACAATCAGTTATATGAACAATCTATCTTGACAGGATACACTGAAGGGATTTTGTTAATTGTATGTTACACGTGCTTGCCAAATTAAATAAAAATAAAACGCACGACAGAAAGCTCTGCACCTAGCCGGGGGCATGTACTGCACACAATGCCCCTTCCATAGTCATGGACCTTCGGTTTTTAAGGAAAAATATATTGCTGCAGATTTAATTAAAATAACTATTAATAAACTTATACTATTTTTAGTTTTCGTTTATTTTTAGCATTAACATCATATAATGGTAATAGCCTATACTATTCATTTAAATAATGTTTTTATTAATAGCATATACATATTATACATATTATAACGGTTTTAGCATACGCCATTTAGTTATAGTTTATCTATACCATGTATTTATTTAGATCATATACATATTGTAATGGTTATAGCACTGACTACATGTTTGTGTGTACCTTACATCATAGCAGATACAATTCTTTATTTTATGGAATTATAAACACCGATTCTGATGTTAATCTTACCACATTATTTAATGATTAAATTAATACCGGGGCAAGCATGAAACTATAAGATATGAATACATAATAAATCATTTACATTCCGTTACATATATATATATATATATATATATATATATATATATATATAAAACATGTACAGGGAAAATAAACTAGAACTATAAAGCTTATGCTGAATAAAAACCCTAATCAGGTATTAATGTATTCATAAACGTGTTTATATATATATATATATATATATATATATATATATATATATATATATATATATATATATAAACATATACATATGTAGATATTCGTATGTGTAGGTAGGAAGCATATTAGAAAAAAAAGGCAACAAATTATGCAGGGACTTGCATTTATGTAGATTTATAATATATATGTAAATGATATGTTGTTGTTTACATGTATGGATACATATGCATGCATATTTATTGTTGTTGAGAATTTGTTTTGGTGTTTTTGGAGATTTTGCTGTTTTGCTGAGTTTTTGTTTAGATGCTGGATTTAACGGTTTGAATCGTTTTTTTCCGTTAGGTGAAGATCTGGTTCCAGAACAAAAGGTCTAAATTCAAGAAACTGATGAAGCAAGGGGGGGCAGCACTGGAAAGCAGCGCCCTAGCTAATGGTAGGTCACTTTCTGCCGGTTCCCCACCAGTGCCCCCGGTATGGAACAGCTCCAGTTCTTCTGGGAAGGCCACCTCTGGGACAGCTTACATTCCAAGCTACACCTCCTGGTACCCATCAGCTCATCAAGAAGCTATGCAGCAGCCTCAGCTGATGTGATCACCTCGGCCAAATCTGCCCAAAGGGACCTTTTTCATAAAACTGCATTGTTATCTGATAAAAGAAAAAAAAAAGAAGCCCACTTTAGAGGAGAAGCTCTGTGCCTTTAATCGTGGTGACTCCAGTGGACAAAGTGGTGGAGCTCACAACATGCAACATGAGGCGGGCTGGTACCCAATAGTTGGCAGAGCACTCTCTACCCATTTTATGCCCAGGCACTGGAGAGCCTGGCAGCCAGAAGTGGAGAATACAGGCATACACACCATACTCTGAGGACAATTGGAAGCAAAGATGTTTGTAGATGGAAGAACAATGACACCGAGCCTCTTATGTCTGTCTTTGTCTCTTGGTAATTCGTGCTCATTCTCCAACCTCTCTCCCCCCACCTATCCAACCCACAATCAGCAAATTCCCCTATAGGAGCCCGTTATTCAATCTCCATGCCAGATGAACTGTCTCAATTTTGGTGGATCAGCAAATTACTTATTTATTGGAGCAAAATATGTGCATCAACACAAATGTGATAAAAAATGCCAGTTTGGCAAACTGGAGTGTTTGATAATAATAAAAAAAAAAGGAATCGAGTTATTGTTAATGCAAAAACAATTGTTAAACTTTTTTTTAATGCTTTGAGGTTGGTACTGTGTGTTTCTGAATTTATTTGTATCACCTTCTGCCCTGTAGTGATGCTATAATCTGTTAATATGGCTTAGACTAAATCGGGCCCGCTTGCCCAATACCTAAATAATGTGATACAGTGCAAAATCTTAGAAAAAGACAATTGGCTTTTGTAGAAAATTCACTTTTAAAATTTGGCATTTTTACCAGTGTCTAGAAATCCAATTAAATCGCCCCCCTCACCCAGTGTGCATATATGAAGCTCCTGCATGCCGGCTATTGGATAACCCACCTATTGCAGTGCAGTATGGTGGTAGTATGAAAAAGTAAATATCTGTAGGACCCCCCCCCCCCCCCCACATCCCTGTACATAATGTTATTAGTGTTCTGTAAAAATGTTGCACAGTTTTTTTTTTGCCCTCTGTTTTGTTCTGCGTGCCTGTAAGTACCCATGATGCTTTTGTGAAATGGAATTTTGACATCTTTGTGAAATTTTGGAATCTGTGATTACTGAGAACCGTTGTGTTTAGTGTTCTTATATGTCAAAAGTTTAGTTTTATATTGAAAATGTTAACTTATTGCTTTGTATCTTAAAGGAAAAAAAAAAATCAAAACACTTTGTAAATAAGTTATAAAAGTTTCTTTAAGACAGTAAAAATGGTTTTGAAAAAGAGGTGGTGTGTTATTCAGTTACTAAAAACCCACTTAATATTGGTTTATTCATTTATTCTATCAGTGGGTAATATTGATTATTTTGATATCTATTTTTTATTTATTTTATGAGTAAGTATTTTTGATAATTTGAATATCTATCTATCTATCTATCTATCTATCTATCTATCTATCTATCTATAGATAGATAGATAGATAGATAGATAGATCTATGTATCTTCCACTTTTAAGTACATAATGGGGTTTATTTACTAACGCTTGGAAGTGCAAAATCAGGCTCACTTCTGCATAGAAACCAATGAGTTTCCAGGTTTTATTACCAAAGCTTAACTGAACAAGCTGGGGTTAGAAGCTCATTGGTTTCTATGCAGAAGTAAGTCTGATTTTGCACTTTCCAGCTTTAGTAAATAAACCCCATTGTGTACTTAAAAGTGGGATATGCCTGTATATATGTGTGTCCTTATTTGTGCAGTCTTATCCAAAACTTTGTTTTGTAACTTTATCCAAACAAAACAAAGTTTGCATTGCACCACCTACTAGATTTTGCAGACTCATAAAAGTGTCAATATTTTTCCCCTGAATTTCTCCTTGGCTTTGACAAACAGTGCTACTTGGGTCAATGAAAGAAGTACCATACATAATAAAATCTGTATTTCACTACATTTTACTAAATTACTAAACAATGAAAGACTGTTTTAAATATGAAGCAAAAAAACAACAACAAAAAAAAAACTTGAGCAAGAATTTAAACAAATAGCCACAATTAAATTTATGTAGACATCACGTGATCTTTTATTTAGGTTCATCCTCAGTATGCAAAGTGACTGGTATAATGTATCACTCCAAGCATGTAATCATGCTGCAAATACAAGTAGTTACAACGTTGATGTCATTTTATGAGTATATCTCAATGAAATCACATCTGCCAAAGGGTTATATAGTACTATTCCTCCTATGTCTATGCAAACGTCTAATTTACCTAGGGACAGTCAAAAAGTGGCAACCCAGAAGGCCATTGCTGATGGTTTGGTGTGATAAAATCAGAGGAAACACTGAAGCAGAAAATTGGATAACAGTACATTGTTACTATTTCAAGGTATTATTTACATTGAGCTGCCTCGGCCAATGGTACAACTCAGTGCATCTGATTATTACAAGACAGCATTTTCATACACAAAAAAAAAATCTAAATTTGATGCTGAAAATAATGACAACAATAATAATAATAATAATAATAATAATGCAGCTTATAGCTTTGCCAGTCATTGTCTCCCCCTAACATTCAACAATTTTATTACAGATAAAGTCCACTTATTTTTTCCTCTAGTGTGAGTGGATTTGACACGCCACCTGTGTGTCCCACGAGAGATCAGCTGCCTGTAGGAACTGAAGTAGCTCATGCAGGAAGTGGACCAGCAAGATTTTTTTTTTTTTTGAGAAAGTTGGTTAATTAAAGCCTGATTTACTCCCCCCCATCCCCCCAGCAAGGCAGCAGGCTCTCCAGATGTCTGGTTACTATAAAGTCTCATCAGTAAGTGCCATAGGGTGGCTGGTAGCACCTTGACAGCTGCATAGCGGTAAGTCGCCCATACCTACAGGCACACTCTGATCACATCTGGCCTCAGGTGTCCCCATAGCATCTGAAACTGTAACCAAGTCGATTCGAGCAGTGAAATTACCCAGGTGACCTTATCACTACTGCTTTTTGACTTTTTCTCTTAGAATCCCAGCCATATTTACTTTGGACCTCTATAGATTTTCCCCTCTTTCAGACATTTCAAATTGTAATTGTTCTGTCAATACACCCTGCAGATTACAAAGACAGTTCTCATACTGGATCATCAGCTGTAAGTCTCCCTTTTTCACAAGGGCATATGAGAAAAATGTATCATAGATAGGCAGGATAATGTCAATGGATCGCTGGATTCATAATAACTTTGGCCCTAAAAGCGAGTTTAGAGCTTTTAAATCAATTTTACACTGGAGGTTGTGTTAAAAAGTGTATGTGTGTGTGTATATATATATATATATATATATATATATATATATATATATATATATATATAGCTACATGTATCTCTATATACATGGATATAGATATACAAATATATCTATAGATCTATAGATAGATCTATGTATATCTATAGATATATATAGATATACATATATATACGAAAATAGGAAAATAGATAGATAGGTAGATAGATAGAGACTGTTTTTTGGCTTAAATCTATAAACGTTTTTGTAATTATCAGCCATGTATTATATATATATATATATATATATATATATATATATATATATATATATATATATATATATATATATATATATATATATATATATATATTATAATACATGGCTGATAATTACAAAAAAGTTTATAGATTTAAGTCAAAAAACAGTCTCTATCTGTCTATCTATCTATCTATCTATCTATCTATCTATCTATCTATCTATCTATCTATTTTCGTATTTACTTATCATCTATCTATTCTCTATCACC